>NC_022012.1:30798730-30826578 GCF_000317375.1 Microtus ochrogaster | reverse complement strand
CCCCTGAGACCTGATGAAATCACCCTGAGACCTGATGGAATCACCCCCCACTCCAGCACCCTGACTGCGCTCCCCTGAGACCTGATGGAATCACCTTGAGACCTGATGGAATCACCCTGAGACCTGATGGAATCACCCCCACTCCAGCACGCTGCCTGTGCTCCCAAGACCTGATGGTTATGCCCACAGTTTCTTGGTAACTTCTAGTAGCATCCTGTCCTCTTTCCCTCTGCATATGAGCATAAAAATTTTCAGCTCCTTGAGTAGAAGATACAAGGTTTTTAAAGAAGAAGTGGGGGGGGGGGGGAGCAACAACAACTAATAATAATAAGGCACAGGAAACAAATGGCTTAATTTAGAAGAAAGGGTGGCTTTCAACACGAGGTGACTGGAGCTTCCATCAGAAGAGTTCTGAACCCTAATTGCAAGGGAGCGAGGAAAGTGGCCACTTATCTAAGATATTAAAACACTAAAAGGATACATAATTTGCCCCATACATACAGTTGGTTGCTTGGTAACCAGTCATATGTGAAGTCCTAATTCTACTGGTCTTTGTTGATAAAAGAATCTGTTTCTGGTCCTGGCTCTACCCAGTCGCCTGCTGTCCATTTCTAGAGAACAGAGCTCTATTCTTCACCCCAGAGCTAAGCGGTGATATTTAAATGGGTGGGGAAAGCAGGTATCATCATCCAAAGGAGTGCCTAACTTCACAGAAGCCATGAGAACTCACTTCCAGGAGAGGTTCCCAAATACCTGACAGTAACTGTCACAGCCTAAAGAGCCAGGAACTCCTAACCCCTAAAACACACTGACTGCAATACAGTGGCATTAAGGTTGAGACCTTAAAGTAGGGAGAGAAGCTTGGATTATCCAATCCAGGCAGGCCCAATGTAAACAGAGTCCTTAAAAACTGGACACACTTTGGAGATCTCCAAAGAGTTCTAGACCAGCCGAAGCTACGTAGTCTTGTCTCAAGAAACAAAACAAAATGAAAGAAGAGGCAGAAAACAGGTTCGGGGAAAGAAATGTGGGACGGGGGCAGCCAGAGAGGTGACACTGGTGGCTGCTGGCTCTGAAGATGACTACAGACAGAGGCCATGGGCTGCAGCTTCTACAGCTGAAGAGGTCAGGAAATGGGCATTCCTCCAGAAACACTGGGAAGACGCGTGGCCCTGCCCACCCTTGACTTTAACTCAGGGAGACTGAGGGTGCACTTCTAACCCACACAACTGTAGATAATACATTTATGCTGGGAACCATTCCATTGGCAGGCAGGCTCTTGTTACAGCAGCAACAGAGCGCTAATACAGTCTTGATGCACAAAGCTCCTGAACAATCCAAGCAGTGATACGAACGAGATCCAAAGACATCAAGAAGCACCCCAGCTGCTCCAGAGACTACCCCAACAGTCAACTTACAATCAAGGTCAGTTTGATAAAAACAGCTTTAACATAACTTTGACCTTGGCTCTGGTACTGAACAAGTCTCTTGCGGGCTACATGTTTGCTCGCTCGACTGTTTCACTTTTTAATTAGCCAATTAGCAGGCCTTGGGTGCAGAAGGCCCAGGCCATGTATTATTGATACAGTATTGAGCCAGGCTGCTGCAGGGGCCAGCGCTCAGAACCTGAAAATGAGAACTCCGATTCTGCAGGCCATGCTGACAAACATATTTTGCTCAGTCCCCGTTGTCTCCTGAGTCCAAAACTCCTATGACAGAATAGAGGGACTGATTTAGAAAGAGCGCTCGCTCGTGCCTGTGCTAGCAGTCACATTTGCAGTGATTACAAAAATGGCAGCACATATCACTCTTTCCCTGAAAACAAAGACACCGGGGTGGGCCGGATGTAGAGAGCCTGACACCCAGGGGAGCAACTCCTGGAATCTGTGTGGTAAGCACAATTTTCCTTAGAGTTTCCAGAACTAATTTTCCTCCTTTCACCATCATTAATTCTAGGGAGAACTGGAAGTATGTGTTCATTTTACATCAAAAATTATGCAATTTTGTGGACTGTATCAAATCGACAACCTGTTAGATCTGGAGAACAGTCTGATACTCTGTTGAGTTCTAACGAGGTTGAAGATGTTGAGAACAGAGTTCAGCTTAAGTCCTTGCTCTGCTTCTTCCTGGACAGTGTCAACTCGGGCAGGTCACCTGTACTTCTTCCCCAGAAAGGCAGCAGGACCTTCCTCATACCATTGGGAGTTGTGTGGTTTCAATGAGACAATGTAAACAAGGCATTTAGTTAGCATAGCTCTTGGCATATAGTAGTCCTTTAAGAAATGATGGCCACTATCATGTTTTTCTCCTTCAGAATTAAAATAGCTACTGAGAGGAAACAGAATGCCACAGGAAGATGCAATGGGATAGAAAAGGCCAGTGCCCTTGGCAAGAGCCTATGGATTTGAGACCAGCCCCACACGGCAGAACCGGAGCCCCAAATCAAAAACAAACTAGAAGAGGGGAGGTCTGGCAGAAATGGGACAACGAGAGAGGTGACACACATCGATTTACAGAGGGAGGGGCCAGTTGATGTGGTCTAAGGAATAAGGATGACAGAATCATTGATACAGAACTCATCTGCAATGTCCCCTTCTGTTTCTTATGGAAAGGCTCCTCTTTCCCGCTCTTCTTGGTGGAAATGACTCTTGACACCACAAGTGGAAAAAGTCAGCCTCAGAGGATGGAAAATCATGTCACTCAGCACCCTGAGAACACTACCGCAATTCTGACCTATGATCTAAGACTCTGAACCAAGGAATAGGGACACCACACTTAAGGCCTACGCCAGTTCCTAGCTCCTAACTCTTTTCTCTTTCTGTCTCCACAGTAAGGAGTGGCTTTCCACACTGCCATTCAACTCCATGCAAGCAGCAAACAACAGTACAATGGATAAATCATTGCCTGGTGGTGCTACAGGTGGGATTCCTAAGACCCTTTCCCAGAGTAAAGGGACAGGGACCTTGCAACACCCTGGGAACCCCATCATTGTTTGAACAGGTCTCAGGGCAGGATGGGGAAAGCCGCGAATAGGGACAAAAGCCACTAGCCTTACCTTCATTTCCACCTCTGGGGCTGGGAATTCACTGGCTCGAGGGAAAAGTAATAGAACCGCAGTAATGATCAGAGCACCCAGGAAGACGAAGACGATGGAGAACCTGGGGACAGAGACCTGAGTATCAAAAGCACTGACCACAGTCAACTTTTTATCAGCTGGGCCTGCACTGGCTCCTCCCTGGAGTCAACATGTTTCAGTCCCTTAAGGTCCACAAAGTCCTCCACCCCAAAGCCGTGCTTCCTAGATGGGTACCAGCTGGAAACATCCCTATTTGTTCCTGGTAATTCCAAATTCCTAACAATGGGAAGTCATAGTTTTCTGCACAGTGCGTGTGCTCACGAGTGCATGTGCTCACAAACGCCCCTCCCCATCCCCACACACTTTTGTTCTTTTCAGATCAGAACCCCCAGTAAACAGTGTAGCTGACATTTATTGCTGACATGACCCTCAGAGAGCGCATCTCTAGTGTCTCTGGGGTTAGGTTATGGCCCGAACAGTGGTCCAGGCCAACTCTCTGTAACTTCTGTGTCCGTGGGCCCAGGCTGGAGCCTTAGGGACTGGACCAGGCACGTGTCATAAATCTGAACAATTAAACCAAACTTCCCCCTACAACTCCCAAGGACCTCAACAGCAGCCAAAGCAGATTTTCCTGTCACCTCTGGTCTCCCTCCGCCCCTCCACAGTTAGAACTGGGACTCACCTCCCATTCTCCTCCCACCTCCGCCTGAGCATAAATAACACAGTTAGCGCTTATGATAAGAGGTTAAAATGCAACTCATTCAAACTGCCAGTAATTACAAAAATGATCTTCTGAATTCTAAATGTTTAATGAGCGTCAGCGATTTTCGCCTCTAATTGCTTTTACCTAGGACTCCAGGCTGGAAAGAATGCCTTACCTAGCTATCCCAGAGGCTCTGGATAACAGCACACACAGCAGCAGCACCAACACCCAGATCAGAGCAAGGAGGAACACGCCAGCACCCACTCCCAGCACCATGCCAGTCATCCTATGGGACAGAGAGCAGCATCAGCCTCTGGCTGGACCATCCCCCCCCCCTCGTGTGTGCCTAGCGTTCGATGACACAGAAAGCCTAACTCTACGAGGAATCCTGATGACCAGTATGTCTGGAGGCTCATTCACGATGGGTCTTTAATTTTCAGGAATGTCCAGGCCCAGAGTCCCTTAATGAAAACCGGGAATGTGGAGCCCAGAGCTTTCTTTGTGCAGGAATAGGGGTGGGGGACCTGAGGGCTGGGGTGAGGCTGCTGTCTGCTCTCGGGTTGTCACTTCAAATCTGGTCTCTTCGGCTCCACTTTGACTTCTACTCAAGCCCACATTAGAAATCTGAGCTCTCTCCATTCACAGATCCTAACCAGGGGCTCTCAGAAGGCTGCAGAGCCAATGTAGAAGCTGAAACTTTGGCTAAACCTGAGGAATGAACTTAGACCCAGCAGACAATCACAAGGCAGAATTTTCCACTCTGTGTCAAGTTCTTATTCGCAGAAGGAAGAAAACTACCAGTCCCTGAAAGAAGATGTCACGCGTTGGGTCCCTTACGGTATGCTATGTGCTTTACCAGACCTGGCGTGTTCAGTCATGGCAATCAGAAACGAACTATCACATGTGAGCCCTACAAGAGGCAAGTTAGTCTTGGTTTCCTAGTTGAGGCTCACAACAAGAGGGATTCGCTCTCAGTTCTCGAGACCATAGGAACAACAAAAGCGTCTGCAGGGTGACATCCCCCTACAGGATCTAAGCAAGATGATTTCTTGTTTCTGGTAGCTCCGAGATTTCCCTGGCTCGTGTCTCCTGTCTCCACATGACACTTCCCCTGTCTTCTTGTCTGCCTGTTATCACTAGACAAAGTCCTTAATCACACGTGCAAAGATCCGTGTGCCAAATAAAATCACATTTGCAGGCGCTGGAAGTTAGGTGTGGACATCTTTTGGTGGGCGCTATCACTCCACTAATGAGGGAGCGCCATCTAGAGCACCTCCTTGAGTTCCCGTCTCAGTATCAGAGACAAATCTTGAGAAAACAGAGTCTTCCTTAGCTTTCTGGGTTTCTTTACCTGGTGATTTAAACACAATGGAAATAGATTGGGGTGTTCCGTTGTAAGCTTACTGGAAATGAGGCTCTGAGCATGAACTGGAAAAAAGAAAAAGAAAAGAAGTTTATTCAATCAACACTGTGCTGTGACCACTGCGGAAAACACTGTGCTCCTCGTTCGGATGACAAAGGTAAAAAAGATACAACGCCTAGCAGAAGCTGATGGTCTATTAGGGCACAATGTGATGCAAACAGCTATTCATGTTATATTCATGTTATATTGCAGCAGAAGCAAAGTGTATCACGAGCTGGGATGGTGAGAAGGTTAAGGGATAAGCCAGTGCTAGCACACTTGGGAAGAAATCAGTGGCAGGATGGTGGAGCAGAGGGAGTGCCCACTTGCCTCTGTCCTTCCTCGGTAGAGCCCTGTGAGTACCATATCAGTAACTGCGGAAAGGAAGAACTTCCCTGTCTCTGGGACTTGGTATTTGCTCTTTCCACAGGCAGGATTCAACCATCAGGCCCCAGCAAGGCACCTGCTATTTGTTTACTTGTGTGACAGGGTTGGCCTCTCCTCATTGTTGATATTGTAGCTTCATCAGGAGAACATCATCCTCAGAGAGCCCGTCCCTGACATCCCATCTACAGTAACTCTCAAAAGAGTCAGTCAGTCGGTCTCTCTCTCTGTCTCTGTCTCTGTCTCTCTCTTTTAGAGCACTCTCCACCAAGTACAGGTAATAACGCAGGCTTTCGCACGCCAGGCAAATTCTCTACTGCTAAACTATCGCCTCAGCCTCCGAGGCTACCACTTCTATTAATTTGTTTACAAGTTCACTTTCTGTCTCTCTTATTAAGATAATAAACCACCTGAGGGCAGAAACTGTTTTTTTTTTCCCTCCCTGCTGTCCCCATTTTTCAGGATAAAGATTAAGTGCAACAAATATTTGCGGAGGAATAAGTGAATCCAACTGGCCATTCTGAAGAATTCATAAGGTCATAGCAAGGTGGAGAAAGACGATGGGAAGCGCTGGGTAATACACTGCACTGGGCTGATGAGGGGAATGCCTCACAGAACGGTGGAAGTGATGGCGAATCTCAGTATGTAAAATGGCAGCATTCTGAAGTGCTCTGAATTTAACGTACATCCAAAGCCAGGTCGTCAGGCAGGGGCTGAGCTCAAAGTCCACAGTGGCCCGAGTGGAGATGGGGGCCTAGGAGGGCTCCTCCTGTGAGACCTCAGCCCATGGTGCACTGAACTAGACCCAAGGAGGACAAT
The DNA here is from genome assembly GCF_000317375.1 of Microtus ochrogaster. Classification (NCBI taxonomy): domain Eukaryota; kingdom Metazoa; phylum Chordata; class Mammalia; order Rodentia; family Cricetidae; genus Microtus; species Microtus ochrogaster. The sequence continues at coordinate 30,820,194 of NC_022012.1, read as the reverse complement.
GCATAAGGCTGGGTCCTCGAAGGGATAAGTCATGCTTGAATAGACTCTGAAAAATCTATTAAGAACTTAGTTGAAGCAAGCAGGCCAAATGACTCAGGTGATGGCAAAACAAACAAACAAGCCAAAAAAAAAAAAAAAACCCAAAAAACCAAAAACCCACCTAGACAGAAATCCGAATCTTAACCGGGCATTACCGGCAAGCAGAGTGTCAGGTCCCACACTCACGCTGTATGGACTGCCTAATCGAGTCGAGAGACTAACTACAATAAACTGCTATGGAACAACCTTTTTGTACACTGTGAAGCTGTGTCGCTCTGACTGGTTTAATAAAAACCTGAATGGCCACTAGCTAGGCAGGATTTCCGGGCAGCGAGGACGCTGAGAAGGAGGAGGAGATTCCAGGAGGCACAGAGCAAGCAGGATGGGCAGTATGGAGAGAGGTAAGAAAGACACAAGGCAGAAAGTAAACTAACAGAAATGGGTTAATTTAAACTGTAAGAACCATTTAGAAACAAGCCTAAGCTAAGGCTGACCTTTCAGAATTAAGTCTCCATGTCATTATTTTGTAAGCTGGCAACCCAAAGAAAGACCCATCTACAGTAAACTACAGAATAACTACAATAAAGACAGCAACTAAATAAATAACTACGAAAAATAACTAACTACAATTAACTACAGAAACCACAATAAAAGTGAGAAACCTCCAGGATCCCCAACGGCCTAAACTGAAGCCGTCGTTGGGGACACCACTCAGCAGGCAGGCAAGGCTCTGTAGAGAGGAAACAAGAGGGAGCTGGGGAGGTGGCCAAGGTGGTAAGGTGCCTGCTGCACAAGCACGAGGCCCCAAGTCCCAGTCGCCAGCACTCATGTGAAAGCACTGGTGTCCATCTGTGACCCCAGCACTGGGGTGTGGGCAAATGAGGGACGGCGAGCTCACCGGCGAGCCAGTCTAGCCAGCTGGGGGACTCCAGGTCGGTGAGAAACCCTGTCTGAAAGGCGAGGTGGAGAAGCAATCAAAGGAGCCCTGGCATTGGCCTCGGGCTCCCTCCGCACACTTACATACCCACACCCACACAAACAGACACCCAACCAGCACACAGACGTTTAAAGAAGAAATGAATATGAAGTAGGTTGAGAGGCAGGTCAACGGTAGAGCACGTGCCTATCACAAGTGAGGCCCTAGGTGCCACCCGCTGTACCTCACAGATTATAAAATTTTTATTTTATATTTACTTTGCAGCAATAATCATGGTCTCATCGTAAATGTAAGCACCCCAGACCTGACTGTTGAAAGATCTCATTCTGGATTTAAAAAAAAAATAAAAGTAGCTCTTTACAAAAGTGACAGAAAATCCAATGAGAGGGTGAAAGCTGAATGGGAAAAAGACATACAAGGCAGACACCAGCAAAGCCAACTCAGGGAAAGGAGGAAATGGGGGCAATGACAATGAACACAGAGTTCTAGTCTTGCAGGAGGAGTTCTGGAGATGTAAACACCGAGCTCTACCGAACTGCACGCTTCAAATGCTTAGGACGGGAAACTTCTTCGTGTGTGGTTTGCCACATGTGGAGAAAACAAAATGAAAAGTAAGCTAGTGGAGCAACATTAGTAACAAGAAAATATGTGTAAAGATATGAAAATATAAAAAAACAGTTTTGGAAGGAATAATTTAGCCAAAAATGATGTAACCTGAAGGAAATATAGACCTAACGAAAAAGACTCCAAGTGTACAGGCAAAACAGACAAAAGCACCACGATACTAACTAGCAAACGGAAATGAATGGATTCTGCTATGATTTCAGAAATAGATCAGAGGAAAAAATGAGAATAAACTGTATACAGAGGAGAGCTGAATGGCCAAGATATGTAAAGGTCCTTAGCCACCAGGAAAGTGCAAATAGAACCAAACAAAATATCTCCATGTATCTAGCAGATAGCCAAAAAGTCACTGGCAATCTGTAAAGATGTGGAGCATTATGGACACAATCAATCATACAAATGACAGTATAAAGCAATACAAATGAGTAAATTACAACTACATCCGGCGATGTAGGTGAACTTCACAAGCATTATGTGAGGGACAGAGTAAAAAGTTCCTGATAGACTCCAATTATATGATATTCAAAAACAGGTCCGACTGCTCCAGCATATCTTGAATGACTGGATGGGGCACGGATGATAAAACTGGTTTTTGACGTGGGTGATGGTTACCTGACTTTGTAACTTTGGTAATCAGTATCTAGCCACAGATACTTGGGGCTCATGCCATTTTCTGTTGTCTTACACTTAGCTACAAAACCCTTTTGTGAAACGATTCAACCATCATTGGATGGTTAATGAAATCAAGACTGTTACCTTTTAAATTTTTAAGTGAAATATAGTATTTAAAAGGTATAGATTCTTTTTAAAATTAAAGAAATGGCATAGATTCTTTATGACACATGAATCTACACAGACACACATGATGCACTACAGACAGCAGAACATTATGCCTGGGCATTTCATGTTCTTTGGAGGGGGTCGTGGGGATGAGGGGCTGATGCAAAACAGACTGGTCCTGAGCTAGTTCTTTGAAGTTGAGTGATAGTTGAGTAGATGTTGGCTTCACTATTTTCTAAACATTTGAATGGAGTTCAAACTTGCAGAGTAAAAATATGTATGCATATGCATACATGTATAAGTATGATTTAATACAACAAATATTTGTGAAATTTTTCATAGCTAAAATTATGCAATTTCATGAAGAGGCCTTTTAAAAGTACCTGGACAGTGGGATAAAGCAGGCTGTGCAGAGAAGTAACTCATACTTTTAGATGAGTTGGCTTAATTAAAAAAAAAATCTCAATTTTTCTTTAACATAAAAATTCAGTGCAATTCTAACCAAAATCCAAAAATACCTTTTTAAGGAACTGGAAAATGAATCCTAAATTCACACAGGAGAGTAAAGAGCCAAGAATAGCCAACAGCACTCTGAGAACTAGGAATGGCGACGTGCCTTTCTTGTCACCAACTGCCGCAGACACATGATGAAACAAGGTAATTAAAACAGTGGGACAAAGACACATGGACCACTAGCGGGAAACGGGAAGCCCAGACTCAGAGCTGTGCACTCATGAGAACTTCATACTTCCGAGGAAGAAGATGGCTTCGTGGACCGCTGCGTGAAGGGTTTCACGGTGGTGGTAACACAACCGATTACCAAACCAGAGGACAATCAAACGTGACCTCTACTCCGCAGCATGTACAGAAGTCAATTTTGAGTGGAAGTAATTCATAATGAAACAGCATATGCTTAAATATATGAATGTTCAGGCTGACTCCACGAGAATACATAATGAAGTACAGTAGCCAGATGCTTGCACCTAAACTTAGAATCACCACGAGCGTGAAAGCGCCACAGGCAGACGATGCAGGTGTGTTGTGCTGGCAACTCAAATACCACGAGCTGTGCTGCCCTTCAGTTACACGAGCTTTCTAGACTGAGGAACAAGTCTTGTTCAAGTTCCAAACCACAGATCAGTATAATTCTCCCTTGATTTACATTCCTGGAAATTACACTTTATTAAACTGTGCCAAAAATTACATTATGTTAACACACACACACACACAAAATGGAGTTAGGTTCTAGGCCCAGATAATTACGAAATGAGAACACTGGAAGGTTGCACACGATGCAATTCTTTGTCTGAGGACTGTTCCAACATCACACACCTAACATTCTCAGTTCTCTGGTGTATTCCAACCACAATAAATGCTAAATATGGCCTCACAAATCCTCAAATGTCCCCGAGGGGCATGCATCTCCTTTGAAAAGTTCACACAAAATTCTAGAAACTCTCATATAAGCAGACACAAATGAGGACATTCACTGTAATTTCAATAGGAAAATGGGAGGGGAAAAGCTACACACCTGACAGGTGGATTTGCTATAGTCTCACAATGAACACTTAAATGAATGGACTTGCTCTACATACACTGACATGAATCCATCTCTGACAAAAGCAAGTGGCAACCTAGGAAGAGTGGCAACCAGTGTAACACCAGCACTTGGGGAAACTGAGGCAGGAAGCACTCTAGTTCCAGTCCAGGGAGGCCTATCTAAAACAAACACAGACAAAAATGCACACGCACAAATATGTAAGTATATAAATAATTGTTCTTTCTTTTCCCTCTCCCGACAACAGTGCGCAGAATGCTCCAGCATCTGAAATACTGTCGTAGGCTTTCCTACAATACAGCCCTAACAAAACCAGGCTGTTTGGAGCCCCTGGCAACAGTTCACCTCTGCACCAAGAAGGCTGGGAAAGCCCTAAATCCGAATGTGGTCTGAGGTTCCTGCTGTAAGACCTTAAGTCCACATGAGATCGTTTGAGACAAAGAAGTACGCCCGCAGGGCCTACCCTGGTTTCATGTGTGCTAAGTGTGTCCGTGACACGATCAAGTGTGCTTCCTTATTGAGAAGCAGGAAATCGGGAAAGTGTTGAAAGCCTAAGCACAGAGTCGGAAAGTGAAATAAATGTGGAGATTTTTTAAGTAATAAAAATCAAAGCTCTGGGGGGAAAGTAAATAAATACACGGAAGCTGTAAACTGAAATCCAAAGCGTACGGTTTATATTTTAGACTTAAAAGAATAATCTCCAGCCAGGCATGGTAGCGCACGCCTTAAATCCCAGCACTTGGGAGGCAGAGGCATATGCATTAAGAGTATAACAGTATGGGTACTACATAGGGACACAGTTCGATTAGTAAAGCGCTTGCCCTGGAAGCGGGAGGACTTGAGTTAAATCACGGAACCCATGTGAAAAATCCATCTAATTCCAGCGCTGGAAAGGCAGAGACGGGAGGCTCCCCGAGTCTGGCCGAGTTAAACGCTCGGTCAATAAAAAACATGGTCTCAAATGACAGAGCTCTTGAGGATAACTCCCGCTTCCACATGCGCACACATGCAAGTGCACCAACCCGGAAGACATGCTAAAACACAACAACAAAGAGAGATGAGCACAAACCATACACAACAATCCTGGCGTCTCTGGGAGGGAGGAGGAAAGCAGGATGGGCCAGCAAAGAATGGAAGGGATTTTTAACTATCTGTGATGCTTTGTTTCTTTAAAATAAAAACCATAAGCAGAATGCGAGAATGCTAATATTTACTAACCTGGCTGGTAGGCACAACATTTTTTATTATATTATATTACCCAAATCAGAGATTTCAACAGCCCCTAATTTTAAAACACTTGGGAGACCTTTTTTTAATTTTCAGGGTTTTTTTTTTTTAAATTTAATGTGCCTTGATGTTTTTTCTGAATATATGTCTCTGTAAAGATTTAGATTCCCTGGAACTGGAGTTACAGACTCCAGTGAGCTGCCATGTGGGTGCTGGGAATAGAACCCAGGTCTTTTGGAAGATCAGAGAGTGCTTTTAACCACTGAGTTATCTCTCCAGTCTTAAGAAATTAAGCAAAGACTTCTTAGTTTTTAAAAAGTAACTGATAAGTTGGTCTATTGGCTTCAGGTCAATAATCTGAGTTATGTGGGTGGCTGAAGAAGAATTAATTTCCAGCTCAAGGCCCACGTGGGCAACATGGTAGGGCTGTTTGAAAATAAAGTTATCAAAAAAGGAAAAAAGGGGGGGCGGATAAGGGGAGGAAGAGTGACAGAGCTCTTGCTTAGAACCAGTTCCCCTTATCAGGGTGTGCATGATTTAGGGACAGAGACTGGTGAGTGATCAGTTCGGATACTATTGAAATCCTTCAGATAAGAAAACTTGTCTCGCCAGGTGGCGGTGGCTCACACCTTTCATCACAGCACTGAGAGGCAGAGGCAGGCCCATCTTTGTGAGTTTGGAAGTCAGCCTGGTCTACACAGTGAGTTCCAGGACAGCCAGGGCTACAGAGAGAAAGCCTGTCTTGAAAAGCCAAAACCAAAACGGAACACACAAAGAACACTTGTCTTAGCTGTGGAAATGGAAAGGGGCCAAAAGGAACATCAGAAGTGACCAGTGTGACTGGCTGAGCTGGTGAGACCGCCTTGAAGGAAATGTCTAGTTAGGATTAGCTGCTCTGCTCTGGACACCATACAATAACCTGAAGACGTGAGCAAACTTATCACCTAGAAGCTGGTAACACCAGAAACATTGATCTTCTATCCACACTGATGTGACATCGAGTTACACAGATGGTGTGGGAACAAACAGCTTCAGACCCTTCTAAAATGAAGGTCATTATTTCATAATCAAATTAAATTTTGGGGGTTCTTTTAAAGTTTTTTTTTTTATTGACGTGGTGTGGGGGGGGGGTGTGATATTTGTGCAGGTGTGAACCCAGGGTCTCATGCATTCTTGTGTGTGTAACGTCTGCGCAGGTGTCTATTGAGGCCAAAGAGGGCATGAAATTCCCTGAAACTGGAGTTACAGGAGGTTTTAAGCCTGGGAACTGGACTCAGCTCTGTGGAAGAGCAGCTGATCCTCTCTCAGCTCCAGTGTCCTTCTGGTCGCCCTGCATCCATCTCCCCAATGCTAAGATTAGAGGTGTATAAACCACACCCTGTTCATGGGGTGCTGGGGACAGAACCCAGGGCCTCGTGCATCCCCAAGCCTTTTTTGTTCATGAGATTTGATCAAAACAAAAATGTTTATTTACTTAAGATTCAGAATATTATTCAGATTTTCTTCGAGAGCTGATGGCTTAGCCAACACAGTTTTAATGGTGAATCCATTTGAATCCGGTAGTTTAGAGTAGGAAAAGTTACCTATGTACATTTAAATGCCTTGACTAGCAGTGGCAAGAACAAGTCAAGGCCAGGGATTCTGTTGTTTTTCTCCCTATGATGGAGGCTGTGAGGTTTATTGCTGTCAAGTTTCTCCAGACCCTGCCTATATGTGTCCTGCATTCTTCCTTCATCCAAGGTTGGGTCTCCCTGCCCTTTCACCAGTTGTCAGGGAAAACTGAAAGTCCAGCATCCAGAGCTCATAAGATGGGAACTACAGCGCTCCCCACCAGGCTGAGAATCTTAAGGGAGAAACCTAGGTCTGTCACAGGACAATTTCCTGTCCGCGGAGAGTCCCAGGACGGAAGTATGGCTTAAGGCTTCTGGTGGATACCTTAATCCGTACCCCAATTTTCAGAACCAAGTCCTTGAAAACAACAGGTTACTGGACAGGATTACCCTTCTGGAGAAATCCTTTGCGATTTTCCTTGGTTTTCTGTTTGTTTTGTTTTTATTGCTGTTGTGTTAAGATAGGGTTTCCTTATGTAACAGCCCTGGTTGTCCTGGAACTCAATTTGTAGAGTTGACTGGCCTCGAACTCACAGAGATCCGCCCACTCCAGCCTTCTGAGTGCTGAGACTGAAGCTGTGTGCAGCTACACCTGGCTTCCCTTTTAGTTTTCTTTGTTGTTTATTCCAAACCTTCAAAGGTAGTTAGAATGGCCAGGTGTAGTGGCACACACCTCTCATCCAAGCATTCAAAAGGTTGGGGCAGGAGGATCACAAGTTTGAGGCCAGCCTGGGATGTACACCAAGATCATCTCAAAAAAAAAAAAAAAACGAAGAGACTGAGCGTTGACACTTTTTCTACTTTAAAAACTTCGCTCTCGTTTGGGCTTTAAAACATTAGGTTAATGCCTCCATTTTTGTGCCTCAAGTCACACGCAAATCTGGGGAAAACCAACTGCCAGGCCGCCTAAAGACCACCAACATGACACCTGGCTGTAGAAAAGGGTGTTCCACTATCCCTAGGGGATCCTGCCCCTTTTCCAGAGCAGTCCGCTGGTCGCACTACACAGTAGCTCCCCGCAGCGGAGCTGGGAACCCTGGGATCCAAGCAGCAATCCCAGGCAGACGCCAGGGTAGCCTGCGGGGGTCCGCGCACCTCCCGCCCTCGCCTTCCCGGCCTCCGTGGCCGAGCATTTGGTCCTCACCAGGCCTTCACGTTCCTTACCCGGGATCACATCTCGCACTCCATTCGGCTCACCGGGGCTTTGGTCTACTTTGGACGAATCACAAGTAGGGTTTCATTTAGAAGATTTACGATAGACCAATCAAACTCGCTCTTTCAGCACTTTGCTTCCTCCTCGTTAGCTCTCGTTTGCGGTGGCTCCGGGCAACGCAAAGCGTGGTGGGTGGTGAGCACGTCTGTCTCCTTTACGCCCTCCGATTGGGCTGTCATGCACTGTCCTCAGTTTCGATTGGATAGCAATGTTTGTCAATCACGTTTCCTTAACCACTAAACCCTCGGACAACAACCGGAGGACCGTTTTTTTTTTTTTTTTTTTTTTTTTAGCTTCTCGCTGTTCGTGTTTAGATTGCCTCGGCCCCGCGGTGGAGGAGCCCCGTCAATGCTCCTGGAGGTGCGGAGATCTGTTCTGCTGTCTAGACACCAGCTACTGTCCCTCCGTCTGTTGAAAAGCCAGTCCCCAATCTGTGGGAGGGGCCCAGGATTGCTAACATCTCTCTTGAATTGAGTCCAGATCACTAGCTGAAATAACATCATGTTCTGTATCATTACCTGGCCTTGTTTTTTGGTCGTTGTTCTTCCCTTAGCTTTTGGCACGTACCAAACTAAGGATAAGTGAAACCAAGAGACAGACTGGGGAAGAGGTCCGAGGTCAAATAAACCCTTTTCATTATTGCCACGCCATCCACGCAGCTGGTCCACACTTAGAGAGGAGTGTCTTCCCTAACTGCCACCCAGAATTTGTCAAGATTTTGTACCCAGGCTATATAGTTTCTTTGATCAAAAGATCAGGTCAGTGAAAGGAAATGGCAGAGTTTGCATCCTCCACTGTGGGAGCAGGAAGGAAAAACAGACAATAACCAAAAGAAATAACAGATTTGGGAAATGTGGCCCTTGAACCTATGTCCTTAGACAAAATATGGAAACCTTGAGAAGCCAGTTGTTCTGTCTAAATCTGATTTAGTGCATGTGAGCATGCGATCCTCCACCCCCAGTCCCCAGCCCTCCAGTCTCACTATATATATATAGCTGTCCTGGAAGGAAGGAACCTCTCAAATGTGTAAATTCTTTTGTTCTGCTATCAATAGAGTTCGAGGCCAGCTTGGTCTACAGAGCAAGTTCAAGACCAAAAGTACTACACGGAGAAGAAATCCTGTCTCAAAATAAACAGAAAAACAACAAACAACAAAACCCAAAACCAAACCTTTTTCCTTTTGATACCAAATTAAAAGAAAATTCCTTGAAATTTTTGTAGATATTTTCTCAAAAGAAAAACCGTCTGTCACAGGGAATTCAAGTTTCTATGACCGTAAGTGAAGTGTGATTGCCACATAGTGTGTTTGTTTGTTTTTATGTTGGCTGCGCCTAGTTTCCGTGCAATAACAACAGCTGGGTTGTAACACAGACCATGGGGTTATAGCTTAAAATACCCTGGAAACTTGGGGAAAAAGTTGATTGTTTTACCTTAAATGTCTCCAGTAAGGCCATCTGGTATACCTATAGTATAAATGCTGAGGAAGCTGAGGCAGAAGGATCTCAAGTTTCAGAGCAGCCTGAGTTACCTGGCAAGTGTGAGACCAGTCAGGACCTTAACTGAAACTATCTCAATAAAGCAGCACAAAATGATGCTGATAATGAATCAGGTCCAACTGGCTACTGGAGCTGAGCAGACTTTAGAAGTCATGCATTATTATCTCAGATTGGCAGAGATTGTTACTTCTTTTCTAAAATCACATGGTCAATGGACAGAGAAAGTTCTAGAAGCCTGTTCATCGGTACAGCATTTCTCCCAACTACATCGTTTCCTTTCTCAGGCAGAGTTTACCTCACTTAGGCTGATGCCGGTGTTAGTCAGCTTTCTGTAAGCTGGCAGCGTAGAAAATTCATCAGAACTTCTATAATTTTTATCCCATGTCTCATTCAAAACTTATACTGTGCAGCATTATCAATATGTTAGACATTTAGACTTTATTTCAGAGATTTTGAATTGCATTCTCTTTTCCATCCCCCCCACCCCCACTTTTCAAAAAGCATATGGCCGGTCACTGTCCTAGTCAGCTTTCTAAGGCTGAGACAAAAGAGTGAGACAGTGGTCCCTTGGTCTTGGAAGCCCGTGGCAACACTTCACGGTGGGATCATATGATAGAGCATAGCTGCTCACTGTGCCATTGCCAGGAAACAGAGAAAGAAGGAGGAGCTGGGCCCCACAGCCTCTTCAAGGGCACACCCCTTCCTCACAGTGACCTAACTTCCTTCTCATCAGTACTGTGTCCTAAAGGTTCTACAACCTCCCCAAAGCCCCATAGTTGAGGGCCATATGGGCCTTTAAGGGACAGAGCAGCCACCATGAGAGATTTTATCCTCACTTCTTTCCTCCTAAAATCATTTCATTCCTTTCTCTTTCAACCAAGGAACTTACAGGTGCAGGACGTCTTTTCCAGCTAAAGATGGTTAAGGGAGGTAAGGATGATTGGAAGAGCTTAAAACATGTGTTTTTAACCCTGGAGTACGTAGGTAGCTGTGTGTATGGAAGGCGGAAGGGAGGTCCACAGATCCGCTGAACTTGTGTGGCTTAGTGAGGCAGATGTGGAATAGCTGTAGCTTTTGTCTAATTTGAAAGGAAGTCCATGACCCCAAGCATATTTGAAATTATAGATGCTTCTGGGGAGAGACTATTCGGATGTATAACAGTGGAGACTGACCCAGATCCCCCAATCTGTCAGGCCTTGCTGGCTTTAAGTGAGGGCTCTGTGCCTGCTCACATCAGCCCATTCAAGTTTTACCCTCTCTGCCACTCAGAGGCGATAAAAATTCATCAGACTTACAGAATGGTTGAACTCAGATGGTGATAAAATCCCAGTATAATTCTCTCCAAAGAATGTTCTGATTAATAGAAACTGCAGAGGAACTAATTTTATGAAAATAGCAAATGGGATTGTTTCAGTCGAAGCGAGCTGAGAGAGTTGGTGCTGACGCCAAGCAGGAAGATACAAACAGCCCCATTGTGTGGCGCTGACAGCTCCAATCCTGCCGCTTATTTATTAAATGTCTTTCCGCTGTAAATTATTAAGCTTGGATTTGGGGAGATGTGGGAGCTGACAGAATAAGACAATAGAACAGAAAGCAGACCTGGATCCCTTCCTTCAGTCTTCTTGCAAGCATTGTGTTCTGTGAAAAGCCTTGCCCCCCTCTTCGCCCACCCACCAGGGTTGGAGAGGGAGGATGATTTTCTCTTCCGAGAGCTCAGACACGGGTGAGACAAGCAACTTGCTTTTGATTTAGGAATTATTTCTAGTCCTTACAAATAGGAACGGTTCGCAGAGAAAATTCAACCTGTTGGCTCAACAACTGGGTGGCAGATATTTTGTCTCTTCTCTAAAGTGTTGTTCTTACCCAGACAAAGAAGAGCTTGGCCAGCCTTAACAAAAGGAAACACCACACTAAATATTTTAGGACACAGAGCAGCTGTATATAGTTCACGTGCCTTAGCTGGTAGTTGGGAAGGCCTTTTTCATATTAGGAGGGAGCGCCAAGGTTTATTTTTTAAAGCCAAAGAGTAGGACAAGGAAAGGAAGTTGAATTCTGACAGTGTTTGTCTCCATTTGAGAAGCTGGCATTCTGATGAAGAGGGGAGTACTGAATTTACATGAATCTTAGGTGCAGCTTTTACTCTCTGCCTTCTGGACCACACAATGGAGGGGTGTGGCTATGTTTCTTGGCCAGATACCACCTACTGACCCCTCCAGGGCTAGCAATAGAACGGGCGGGCGTCAGTTCGCTGCCTGAGCACGATCGCTTATGGCATTCACTTATTGCTACTGTGTACTTTGTGCTGTTTTGGAAAGTGAGGTTAATGAATGGACAAAATCACACAACTCTCATTTTAGTAGGCAGAGCCAGGCAATCAACAAATACACCCACAACTGATGTCTTTAAGTGACCTGAAGATACAAAGTAGAGGAAAGAGACAGGGAGTGATGAAGGCTCTTGATGGATGGCCACCAAGGAAGATTCCTCTGAGGACATAGTAACCTGAAGAAAGTGAGCAGATAAGCTACCAGGGGAAGACCTCAGGGCTAAACAAGCATCAGAGTCCTGTAGAGGGGAGGGTGATGGGGGCTCCTCTTTGCTGGACTTCACCAGGAAGCATAAAAATTTTTCTGAATGGTACGGGAGACTGGAGCAGTTTTGAGGAGGCAGATAACATGATCTGACTGTCCCATGCAACATCCAGAATGTCTTGTGGTTACTACAGCCCCTGCTAGGAAGGACTCTTCCCAGAACCACCAAGCCCCTCACCAGGTTTTAATGACTCCTCCTGTCCTGAGGGAGAAGGCTCAATCTTACATCTCACCCACGGGGCAGGCAGAGTTTCTTTGTAGGATTATGATTAAATGGAGGTTGATACCTCTTTGCTCTAAAAATTAGCAAGAGACCATAAAACCATCTGGTGGACCTAGAGAGATGATTCAACTCTTGCTGCTCTTCTGGAGGTCCTGGGTTCTGTTCTCAGCACACATATTGGCTGGCTGGGGAGGCTCATGGATGCCTGGGACCCTGTCTGACTCTAGACCATTGGCTCTTTCTTCTGGCCACCACTGGCATGCACACAGAGATGCAGGGCCATATACATAGATGCAAATATAAAAAGGTATTTTTTTAAAATAAAACAGACAGCAAGCAAAAGAATATGAATCTATGAGCCCCGGCCATCCCCATAGCTGTTTTTGCAGTCTAGGCATCTTGTCTGGGCAACAGATATTCACTGGCTGGCCAGAGGAGGAGTCCATGAGTTCTGCTATTCTCAACTTCTGCGAATCACATGGGTAGAGGGCTGAAGGAGAGACACAGCACCAAGCCCCCGCTGGGAGGACATGCAGAAAACCCAGTCCGAGCCTGCAGAGGAACATTTGGTGGGTCGGGGGAAGAAAATTCAAAATGCCTTATGGGAAAGAGTAGGAGTATTGGAAGAACCAGGGAATTTCCAAGTCCCCAGATGTCTTGACATGGTTATGGCCCATGACAGGTCTGGGATCCACCGTTCCCCCACAGACTTGAGAAGCAGCTGAAAATGATCGGGTCCAGCTGGTGTCCGTCACATCAGCCATCACAGGCTGTCTGTTCTATCAGGGCCTTTTAGAATGGTTCAGGCTGAATCTCGAGGGATGGCTCCATCTTTTTTTGAGGTCTTTAAAATACAGAGTGAGATTTTCCTGTGGCTTGCAGCAGTCAAATGGATAAACTTCACAGATTGGCCACGTCCAGGATGGAAAGGACAAATACTTAGAATGCAGACCTAAAGCTAAAGGAGGGTCGAGACTATAGTTCTGACCAGGTTCGAAAGCAAGAGGGTTGCCCATGAGCCCAAGATCAGAATGGTTTCAGAGTGACACCCCATGGCAAAACCAAAACAATGTACTTCTCTTTAAAAATTATTGAGTCAAGGATAGTGGCACATGCCTTTAATCCTAGAATTTGAGAGGCAGAGGCAAGCAGATCTCTGGGGAGCCAGAGATTTACATAATGGGTTCAAGACCAGCCAGGGCTGTTTAGTGAGACCTTGTCTCAAAAATTTTTTTTTCTTGCAACCATTTATTTGTTGGGGTGGAGCACCACAGCACACTTGTAGATGTCACTTGTAGATGTCAGAGGACAGCTTTCATGTGTCAGTTCTCTCCTTCCACATGAACTCAGACCGCCAGCCTTGGTAGCCAGCATCTTTACCCCCTGAGCCACCACGCTGGTTCAAAAGAATATGGTCTCACAAATACACCATTTTTGTTTATTTATTTTGAGCAGAGAGCAACCATGAGGAGCAGAAAGAAGCCTTGATGATTTCGGTTTGGGCTAACCTTTGGGCTATCACACCAAAGTGGTCCCCATAGGAAGTCACACAAACTCAGAGTCCTAAAGGCAGTAGATAGATTTAAACTTAATCTAACTAGCAAATGATGATAAACAGACCTGTTGATTGCTAAATATGTGCCTAGCTAAAGCAAAAGAAGGAGTCATGTAGTAGGAAACACAGAGAACACTGGGGAATGATGAAGGGTAGGGAATAAGGGCACTGAAGAAATTGAAACCATTCTCCTGAAAGACAAAGAAGTACAGTGTGAAACCCTAGGTTTATAGTGAGGGCTGAGAGCGAGCACTGTTCACTGAGTGATCAAGACTCCCTGAACCCTCTGTTGCCAAGCTTCACATACTGCCTGACTCCATGGCTGTGTTTTGACCTAAGGAATACAGGCCTGGTGAAACGCATTCCGCACGCCAGGCAACTTACGGTACTATGGTAGAAACTGGGCAACCGGCGATAGGACACATTTCCACATCTTTCATATTCTATTGTGGAGGAAACACAAAATAAAGCAAATCTACCTCCGTGGCAAATCTAGGGTGTTTGGGAGGTATAAAGCTGGAAGCTGGAAGCTGGAGGAGCCGGGGACGGTTGCAGATTAGGCAGCCTGCAGGAACACATATCCGCATCTGGTGGTGTGACATGGCTAAGCAGGTGATGGGTCAGGACCTAGGCATGTCTGTAGTGTAGGGTGTGCTGAGGTTGAAATTGAGGGAGCTTGGAGAGCAGGCTTAGGGGTCTGGGGGCAGCTTGTGTGACGTAAAGAATTTGGACAGTATCTCACAGACTCCAATGAGCCCTCGGCTGAAAGACAAGCTATTACAAGGGCAGGTATTTAGTCTAGACATAGTTTCCACAAATCTCTTCTGAGATCATTTGACTTCTGCCTGAATATATTCAGGGTTGGGGCGTTCTCAGTTCCCCAAAGCTGCCCACTTACTGTTGCATGCCTATCCTAGAAAGCTGTTTCTTACACGGAGCCAAATTTTGCCTCCTCAAGATTCCTACTCATTTGAGTCCCATTTTGCCATTTGTAGCAACACACAGAAGGCCATTTTAAAAATACATGAAGGTACCTGTCAATCTTTCCCTTAGTTTTCAGTTTCCAACTTTCCACAGGGCTCCCACACTCTGAGTGTATTTCGTTGTTCCTTTCCTCCAGTCTCAGGGATCTGGATGAACTGGTGCATGGCAGTATGTCTTTCGGAGTCTGGTGCTGGGTGTTGCTTCAAAAGCTCTGAAAGGCTGAGACCGTATTGATGCTTTTACGGCTGCCTTTGACCTGAAATCCATTTGGTCATCAGTGATTCTGGGATCCTCAGTTTGATACCTTCTGACTCACCGAAGTGGCCAGGGCTCTCAGCTCCTTGGCTGCTGTCAATCCCTGCCATGATTGGTCTGTGTAATTATTTTTGAAATCTAAATATAGAAATTAATGCTTATTTGATTTGTATCTTGTTAGTCTGAGCTCAGTTTTCCAGCCTAGTAGACTCATTTGGAAAGTCTCAATTCTCATTCCTCTGAGATTCATGGGTCTCCTTTCACCTTTGATAAATGTTCTCTGAATGTTTTAATCCAAGTTCCTAAAAATATTGCTTAGAACTCAGAAGCACTGGAGATCTTAATCCTAGTTAGTGTTCAGACCGCTTCAATTTTACCTAATGACCCATTTTACATTATTATTTATAATATTGAAGATTTATTAAATAGTGTGTTGGAATCCTTGAAGATTTATGAACTATTCTGCTGAAGTCAAGATGCAATGTTTGGTGTTTCCTCCCACCGGAATCAATAAACGTACCGCAGCTGGCTCTGACCTTCACTATTGAATACGTCCTCCAACTCTGGTAATGAACCACAGCCCTTCCGTGAGCCTCAGGCACGGACTTGTCTTCGCTTTGAATTTCTCATCTGATTTCAGATGCCCAGTTCCGCCATGACCTTTCTGGCATTTCTGTCTTGCCATGAATCTCACTTGATCTCACTCCTTCTGCCACATTCTTGGCCTCAGTTCTTTTGCCATAGCTCTGTGACCTATTGCATCTGACTGCTCACTTTAACTCCGGTTCTGGCAGTCACTTTCCAGCTCTCCTTCCCAGAGCCTGGAGTGTAGTTGAAGAGAACGGGCTAACTCATTATATACTATATTATTTACAAATGATTGGTCACTCGAATGTGCTAAGTGTTCTGAGTTTGGAGACAGAATTGAATGGAGAAATTAAAAAATGTTAGGAGGAATGTCTTTTTTTTTTTTTTTTTTTTTTTTTTTTTTTTTTTTTTTTTTGCAAAAGAGGACACTTCTTTGCACTTCTTTGAACTGAAAAGAGAGAGTGCAGGTGGGACTTCCTGTGGCGTTTCCTATCATTGGCTCCAAAGCTGCCTATCTTACAAGAACTACCTGTGCCATCTAGTGGTTACCACCAGAAGCCTTACCCGCCTCAAGGAGAGAGCAATTTAACGCCATTTCCAACTTAAGCACCATATCTACAGGGCGTGAAATTAGTTCCAGCAAGCAGCAAATTTGCTGCTAATAAAAATATTTAGCGATTCACTTGTCTTTAAATCAGCAGCAGAATATTCTTTTACTTGCATCAGTGCCTGTTTCTCCCAATTCTAATATTTGATAATCAAGCTAGACTTGTTTAGCTTAAAGCTGTGAGACAGCAAGCTCTCCAGCTCTGCAAAAATCGGAGTTTCTGGAACAGGATTTCCTATTTCCTTTGATGGGAAGTAGGCCTGTATGTTCCTTGAATCATGGAGACCGAGCTGTGCCACTGATTTGAGGGTCTTAGAAATAACTAACCATGCTCTTCCCTTTGCCAACATTTGCTCCGATGTCATTGGACACAGGGTGCCCTGAGAAACCATGGCTTCTGTTTCATGTTTAAACACATTTTGCTCTGACTCAGTGCCAAACTCATTTAGCTTTAGTACCTATTTCTTTTCATGAGAGTTTCCTAAACCCTGCAGATATATCAGAGTACTAAAACAGCTTTTTCATTAATCTAACAATATTTACTGGACATATACCATGAGCAACCATTGTTCTATGTCCTCTTTTGAATGAGGAGTGTTTCAAGGAGCTCAGTGTGATTTGGGGGCCGTGCAGGTGACAGCTCTACCCTGTGTTGCTGGAAGATGTCACATCGACTCACATGGTCTTCCTTCTCCTTTTTGAGCTTACAAAGGAACAAAGAGCATCCATAGCCCTTCGTGCTTCTGAGCCCAAATAAGCTAAAGGCAGAGTCTGGTGGGTTCTGGGGACCCTCTTCTGTCCCACATGGACCCAATTTTGATCATCCTTACAAAATACATGGCAGCTTCAACTGCAAACTACTGCCTCCTCCTCATGAGGTTTAGAATTGAAATAGCTTCTCCTCCTTCTCCTTTCCCTCCCTCCTCTTCCTCCTCTTCTTTTTTCTTCTTCTTCATTGAGAGAGGGATCCAGTCAGGGTTGGGAGCAGGGAATTATAATCAGTGACTTGAGATAAACAGCCAGACAACACTAACATTATGGGTGGAGATACTGATAGAGGGGATTGGAAAAACTGAATGACACCTGGCAGTAGCCAAAAGACCAACAAGGAGGCTCAGGATTGGGAGAAGCAAAAGAGGACCCATGGCTGGGAACCAGTGCATGCAACCTCTATTCATGACCCTCTCTCTCAGGTTCATGACTCAATTAGAGCCCTTCTCCCGCTCCTGACGTCAGCTTCTTCGACTGTCATAGTGAACTTGATTGTCCACCCATGCTGTTCACAATACACTAGAAAGCAGAGTGACGATGACCTTGAAGGGCAGTGAGGACTCACCAGAGGTAGCTGTGATACACCTGGGTGTTTCTCCGGGTATACAGTCCAAGTGCCACTTACCCTGGATGTTATAAAATCCCCAAGCCTGCATTAGTCTCAAAAATCTCAAATATCTGTGGCTCAGTGAGGGTCTACTTAAGTCCCCGACCCTTAAAACTTTGGCCATTTTCTTGGAGCTAAAGTAACGAGAGTCAGAATGTGTGAATTATTTAGGAAATGCAACATGGCATTTGATGAATAAGCTGTAGCCATCAAGTACTTAAGCAAGACCTAGAATCAAGATGAGGGAAAAAGTAAAACCAAATGATGTAGTAATTAAAACTTGACATAAAGCCAGGTTTGATGACATATACCTGTAATCCTGGCAATTGAGAGGTGTGGGGGGGGGTGAGAGTGAGGAGTTAAAGGACATTCTCACTATATAGAAATGGAGGCCAGCCTCGGCTACACAGGATCCTGGTTCAATATAAATGGATGAATAATTAATTAATTAATCAATTAATGCATAAGAAAGGAAGGAAAATGGAAATAAAAAAATTTCGGGTTGGAGGAATGGCTCAGAACACTGTTCTTCTACGGGTTCTGAGTTCAATTCCTAGCAATCACATAGTGGCTCACAACCATCTATAGTGGATCTGATGCCCTCTTCTGGCAGAAAGGTGGACATGCAGATAGAGCACTCATGCCTATAATAAATAAGCAAATCTTTAAAAAGAAAGACAAGAAATAAACCATTTCTTCAACTCTGGTTTTGTCTTTCTTACATGCTCTAGAAAAAACACTGAAGGAGACAGGGGACAAGGAGGAAGCGTGCTGACCACTGCTGAGAACAAGTAGAGGGGAGGGGGGCAGCCTATGGCCACTAGGAAGCAGGAAACACAGGGAGCCAGGCAAAGAGAGAGAGACAAATCGGAGAGAAAGGAGGGAGCTGGCAGATAGAAACGTCGGGGCTCTGTGAACGTCTGCAACCAAGGGACATAGAGCACAGTGCTGAAGCAAGCATGAAGGAATTGGAACACAACTACAGGGCCTGAACTGGGGGAGCCTGGCCCAACTGCACCGTCCCGGCTGGCCTCTCAGTGCCCTCTGGCTCAGCTGTTCGTTTCTCTCCTTCCCCTTCAGGAGATTGGTGCCCACAGCTACTGCACAAGCAAGAAGTCTCAGGCGTAAAACGCTTGCCGACAGGCACAAGATTCTATCAGAAGGCCAGCAGCTTCTGAGCATGGTTGACTCGAGCGGCTTAATTCCCATCTTTTTCTGGAGCACTTCTTCTAACGCCATTAACCACAGGCCATGTTTGGTGTCCTGGGCTCTCCTTCATGTGATGTACATACTAGCTTGACTTTCAGCAGCTCCTCTGTCAAGTCCTGATGCTCTGACCTTAAGAGGTGACTAACTCCAAACCTAGCCTGAGTGGAGCACATGACTATGGGGTCCACAGTCCAAAAACCCTTCCCAAGTGAAAAGAAGGGTGCTGAGAGGCATTCACTTCCTTTGCACTTTCAGACGATGTAGGGAGCTTGATGGTTCATAGATCTGCTGAGTCATCTGTGAAAGGGTTAGCTTGCTAACTTCCTTTGAATCCTTATCCCAAAGGTGGACACCCATGAGTTTATTTTTCTCTCTACAGAAACCTTAACCATATCTATCGTCCCTGGGATGGATAATTGCAGTCAGCACTGCACCCGTGTACTAAGGGGAGGTGACAGTAGAGTCAGGGATAGTGAAGAATGCTTTTATTGGGACACTTACATTCCAGAACGGGGAGGGGTGGGGGGGGTGGTATTTGCAGAGCCTCAAAGTGAAAAACAGAAACTACTTTCCTTAAGGGAAGCACAGTGCCCTGGTAAGCAGGCAGGTGCTCATGTGAACTGATTGGGTCTAACCCTGCGTCTACCCCTTCCTGGCCCAATGACTTTAGGCATGTTTCTTAGTCTCTGTGCTTGGTTTCTTCATCTGGAAAACTAGGAAGTGGTAACCACCCAAGCCTCTGTTTGGAAAAAAGAACCCCTAGAAAGTGATTGACCCATGACAAATGCCTGCAAAAACCTTTCAAATGGGGAACATTCTAGCAATATAGACTTCCCCTTGTTTATTGTAAGACTTAGGTAAGGGGAAGTCACTGCAGCTATGAGTTGGGCTTGGTAGGCTTGTGGGCCATGCTCTTCACCACTTCTGGCTGCTTCCTTAGAGGAATTCCCCAGCAGTCACCACAGAGCAAGATTTCTCAGTTTTGCCGCGATTAACATTTTTAAGCAGGATAAATTGTTGTGGGAGCTGCCATCTACATGGTACATTGTTTAGCAGAAATGTTGGTGCCTATCACTAGAAATCTGTAGTGACTTGGGACAGCAATGTGATAGCCATAATTATTTCCTGAATATAGAGGGCAAAAATCACCATTCTAAACTTGTCTGACTTCCTGAAATTCAGGTAATAACTTCCTATAGGCAGCTGCTTCTTCTGTGTTCTTCAGGAAGAGAGCATCTGAAGCTGGTGGTGACACACACCTCTGGTCTCATCACTGGGGAGATGTAGGCAGAAGGACCAGAAGTTAAGGTCATCTTCTACTACATGTCACGTTTGAGGACACTCTGGGATACACAAGACCCCAGAACTTTGCTTTTGAAAAGACTCCCTTCGTGTTAATCAAAATTCCTCTTGAGGGGCTGGAGAAATGGCTCAACAGTTGCGAGCATTGGCTCCTTCCGCTTGTTTGAAATAGAACAGCCCCCATAGGCCTTATCTGAATGTTTGGTCCCTAACTGGAACTCTTTGGGAAGGATTAGGAGGTATGGTCTTGTTGGAGAAGGTGTGTCACTGGGAGCAGGCTTTGAGGTTTATTCCTGGTTTTTATTTGAGGCTATTCCTGGTTAGTTCCTCCCTCCCCCTGCTGCATGTTTACAGTCTCAATCTGGGAGCTTTCAGCTACTGTTCCAGCACCGTGTCTGCCTGCTTGCTGCCGTGCTCCCAGTCATGATGCATGGACTCTGCAACCTTCTGGAACTGTGGACCCCAAAGTAAATGCTTTCCTACATAAGTTGCCTTTGTCATGGTATATTGTCCACAGCAATAAAAAAGTAACTAAGATACAACCCTTCCAGAGGATTTTGGTTCAATTCCTAGCACCCACATGGCAGCTCACAACTGCCTATAACTCTAGTCCCAGGGTATCCAATGCTAGATTCTTCTGGCCCCCTTTGGCACCATACACATACAGTAGGGAAAATACTTATACACAGAAAATAAAAGTAAATAAAATCTCAAAAAAAAATTCATCTGAAAGCCAGGTGTGTTGGTGCATTCCTATCACCTAACACTCTGGAAACTGAGGCAAGGGGACTACAAGTTTGAGGGCAACCTGTGCTTCAACCTGAGGACCTTGTCTCAGAAAGAAAGAAAGATGGGGTGGGGGAGGAAGATGGGAGGGTCAAACTGGACATCGCCCTCCTTTCTTCCCCTGTAGTCTGGACTTGCCTCCTAGACTCGTGACCGTAGCACCTTCTGTTAATGCCCAGCTCTGCCACCCTGCCCCTCCCACTCACAAGGCTGCTGTTTCTCTCATCTCTCTCTGCCAAGGCCTTCACTTCTGTCTACACATGGGGTCCACGGCTTTATTTCTTAACACTGATCAGTGCTTGAGTTACTCCCACTAAGCTACTGGACTTTTTCAAAAGGTTTTTTTCATCATCATGTTTCCAGGAAAAAGAAATAACCATACCTACTAATACTTGAGAGCACTTGCTGTGAGCAAGGCAGCATCTGGTAGATCCACTCTTTCCCTCAGTATCAGACACTGTGCATTCTGGCTACCCCACCCCACCCCATCCCACCCCACCCC
>NC_022012.1:30778311-30798630 GCF_000317375.1 Microtus ochrogaster | reverse complement strand
AACCCCCCCACCCCACCCCACCCCACATCTCCATTGGACTTACTTTTCCAAGCCAACAGTCCTTCTTGAACTTTTTTTTTTTTCCTTTGGACAGGCCTTATGCATCCCAGGCTGGCTTTGAAAATGGAGGCTACCACCTCGAGGGCTCGGATTACATGCCTGGTTTATGCGGTGCTGGGAAGTAGTCCATGTTTTCCTGCATGCCAGGCCAGCTGGGCTGCATCCACTGCCATTCCTTTCCTTCCCTAGCTCTTGAGGCTGTGATCTGTCTCTGATGTTGGTCTCCTTCCTCGGATTCCTCGGATTGTAATTTCTCGGGGCTTCCCTTTGATTAGCAGAGAGTTGGAAGGGCTGATGGGAGTGATTTCTAAGGCCTCCGCAGATGCTGGAACCTTTCCCATTCCGAATCCTCTCAGCCAGCTGCTGTCAGAGTATAGATCCTTCAGAACTAACAGAGACAGGCCGCAGAGACACGTCCTTCCATCCCCACCCCTAGCCCCACTCCCAGCAGGCCCGTCCTTCCGAGGACTCAACTTTCCCAAGCACCTTCACTATGCACACTCATGTGAAGCCAGAATGCCTCAATTTGTTGGCTGTTGGGTGTGCTCTCTGTTTCCAATTCCTGTGCTGTCTATGTAGACCCCAAACCTGTCTTACACACAGTGTCTCTCAAATAGCTCTTATTTTCCTTATTTTTGTCCCTACAACCACTGTTCTAACTCAGACTTCCTCCTTAACTTTGTGGGGTTTTTTTGTTGTTGTTGTTTGTTTGTTTGTGTTTTGTTTTGTTTGAGATAAAATCTCACTGTGTATTTCTGATTGGTCTGGAACTTGCTAGGTAGGCCAGGATGGTTATGAACTCAGAGATTTGCCTCCCTTTGCTTCCGGAGTGCTGGAATTAAAGGTGTGTGCTCCCGTGTCTGATCTTCATTAGTTTTAAATCCAGCTGTTCTCTTAGCAACATTATACGGCTCCAATGTTTGACGCTTTCCCCTCCCCGGTCTTTGACAGCATCATTGCTTTCTTCCTCTGGAGAATAATAATTTAAATCTAGTACTCATCACACACAGATGTGTATATACTGCTTCTTAAAAAGTTAATATTTGTGCATTGAAATTCTCCTTAGTTTTTTATATACCCACCCCTGTCTGCTCCACTATCTCTAAGAAACTGTAAACTGTAAAGTACCTCCACTTTGGTCATGGTGTTTTTGGGGGGATTTTATCAGTTCCCCATCAGCGTAGTTCGGCTTAAAGCTCTACCACTGCCACCGTATTGCTACCATCAAGCCAGTCATCTGAGTGCCAGTATTTGGGGAATCCCTTGCATGCTTCTCCTAAAGGAGCCTCTGACTTCTTGGGCCCTCAGTCTCCCCGTCCCCCTTCCTCGCTTCCCTGTCTACCTCTCTATCCCTCCCTTTCTCCCCCCTTTCCTGTCCCCCCTACCGTGTGTGTGTGTGTGTGTGTGTGTGTGCGTTATTTTGAGCAGTGGATCTATGATAATATGAGAGATAAATATTTTCTAATACTTGCACTTTTGAAAATGTCTGTGTTGAACTTTATAACTTGACTCATAATTTGTCAATATATAGAAATATTACTTAAAGGTCATTTTGCCTCATATTTTAAAAAATCTTGTTCCATCATTATTTTTGTATCTTGACCTATATTTCAAGAGATCCAATACCATTGTGACTTTTTTTTCTTCAGTGCTGAGGATTGAACCCAGAGCCTGAGTGCATACTCTGCCCGTGAGCTACAGTCTCTTACCCTGAAATTCAGATTCTTTTTTCTTTTTACTGTGTGTGTGTGCACGCGCACGTGCATGTGTGAGTGCGTATATGTGTGCTTACATGTGTGTGTGTGCATGTGTGTGTATGTTTTCAAGGCAGGGTTTCTCTGTGTAGCTCTGGCTGTCTTCGAACTTGCTTTTTAGACTAGTCTGGCCTCAAACTCAAAGATCTGCCTACCTCTGCTGGGATTAAAGTTGTGTGCCATCACCCCTGGTTTGACATTAGGTTTCTTAATCCTTTGTAAGTTTTTAAGGCATTTCCTCCCTTCCTATTCCTACCACTGTCATTTTCTGTAATACATCTACCTTGTTGAGATAAATTCAGAGACCTCACATGTTGCCCATAGAAACTATCCAAGTGATTTTTAGTATATTTAACTAAGTTATACAATTATCATAATCATTCTTGGAACACCTCACCATCCTGTAGAGATCCACGTCACACCAAACAATCTCCATTTCCCCTCAAAACTAACCTCTTCTCAGCACCAGACAACCACGACCACTGCCCTGCCCCTGTGGATGGATCCTTCTATGCTGGAAGTTTTGTGTAAACAGGGTTGTACACATGTGGTCTTTCGTGACTGCCTTCTTCACTTAGTGTAAGGTTTCCAGATTCACTTACGTCATTGCATGTTCCTTGTTAAGACTGAATAACGTTCCATTATACAAAGAGACCGTGTTCGCTTATCCATTAATAAGTTGATGGACAGCTGGCTCGTTTCCACAAGTTGACTATTAGGGATAATGTACCCAAGCTTAGAATTTTCTTTAGATCCCTGACTGTCTGAAAATGTGCAGTGACATTCCTTAGTGTCACTTTTCATTTACTATGCTGGCGCCAGAGAGATGCTCAGTGCCAGGACATTGTGACCTCTTTCCTTTTTAGGGAATGCAAATGCAGTGTATGTGTTATACATGTATGCATGATTTAGTGTGTGGGGGCACATGCATATAGGTGGGTGGGTGTGACCATGTATATAGAAGCCAAAGTTGATGATGGGTATCTTCCTTGATCCCTTTCCACTTCTGTTTTTTTTTTTTTGTTTTTGTTTTTTTTAAATGAAGCAAGATGTGTCTGAGAGCTGGAATGTTCCATCTCATCTAGCTAGCCAGCTTGCTCTCAGGATCCTCTGCTTTGCCTCCCAAGTGCTGGGATTTCACGGATTACAGGTAGCAACCTTGACTAGCAGGGTTTTACAGGTCCTGGGGATCTGAACACGTTTCCTTATGCTTGTACAGCAAGCTCTTTATCCACTGGCTTTAGTCATTGTCCTAGTACTGTGACAAGACACCCTGACAAAGGCAACTTTTATAAAAGGGAACGTGTCATTGGGGGCGTGTTACTCTTTAGAGGGTTAGTCCCTGAACTTCATGGCAGAAAGCAGGCAGGCATAGCACTTGAGTGGTAGCTGGGAGCTTTACAACCTGATCTGAAGGCAGAAATAGAGAGACACTGACCTGGCATGGGCTTCTGAAACCTCAAAGCCTACTCCCATTTACAAACCTCCTCCAACAAGGCCACGCCTCCTAATCCTTCCCAAACAGTTCTACTCCCTGGTCACTAGCATTCAAATATATGAGCCTATGGGAACCGTTCTCATTCTGACCAGCACATTCGCTGGGCTCTCCCTCCTGGTCTACTGTAGCCTTTGCTAAGGAAATGTTAGTATCCATGCTGCGTCTTTGCTCACCTTCCTAACAGCTCTCTCTGTATCCATGCTGTGTCTTTGCTCACCTTCCTAACAGCTCTCTCTGCTCCCTCCCAGTTGGAGTTAGGACTGCTGGGTAGATTCCTTCTCAAACGTTACCTCCTTTTATTCTATTTTTTTCATGGATTTGCTTTTGTTGTTCCGTTTCCTGGAAGACTGTCTCAGGTTGTTTCCAACTGGCTCTTCCCATTAATGTTTTGTTTTCATGTGAAAAAGTTCTTTATTATTCTCTGTTCCGTTCTCTTCTTTGGGGAGAATACATGTCATGTCTTGATCCTCTCAATACTGAACTTGTTCGTTCTATTTTTGAAGCTGCCATTTATTTTTTGAGTTGTCTGTTTCCTCGAAATTCTATCAGTTGAACTTCCATCTTTCATGTTAGAAATTTCCCTCAGTTTTTATTAATTATTACCTATTAGTATTTTAGAACGATGTGCTAGGGAGCAGGTCACAGTATTGTTATTGTGCTGTGTGTGTGTGTATTTGTGTATGTGTATTTGTGTGTGAGTTGCTATTGTGCTGTGTGTGTATCTAGTATGTGTATTGTTATTGTGCTGTGTTTGTGTATTTGTGTATTGTTATTGTGCTATGTGTATGTATTGCTATTGTGCTGTGTGTGTATCTGTGTGTATTGTTATTGTGCTGTGTGTGTCTCTATGTGTGTACTGTTATTGTGCTGTGTGTGTATCTGTGTGTGTGTATCTCTGTGTGTATTGTTATTGTGGTGTGTGTGTGTGTGTGTGTGTGTGTGTGTGTGTGTGTGTGTATTTAGGGCTTAGTCTGGGTGACTGGATGGCCTTAAAAGGATTGAACAACAATCTGGTCTCTAGGCTGGGAGGTTGAGGCTCTGTTACTTAACCATTGTTCTAGAGCTGATAAATTTCCAATAAAGGAATTCTCATATCCTCTGCAGAGGCAAACACAGGCCTGGCTGCCAAAACCTAGTCAGAAAGGGAACATGAGGATCCATGCAGTCTCCTGGTTTCTGAGTGATGCCGCACCCCCACTTTCAGCTGTGGCTAGTCTCTCTGTGTGTGGATTCCTGTCAGTCAGTCTCTCTGGGCAGTCCTGTAGTCTGCTTGCAGTCTCACCCAGGTCACTGGCCTTGGGAAACGTGGGGGGCAGCTACAAGAGTGATTTCAAAGAGCCCATCTACTTTTGCTTGACACTCTGCTGCAGCCTCTGCCTTTGAGAGTTCGTGTCCCTTTCTTTCCTTTCTGGTTGTTTCAGCAGGTTTTTTACCGGGGAGCATAGATGTACCCTTTGATTACGAGGTCTAGTCTACCATGCTTGACAGACATCGTCATTGCTTTGAATCGAGTCATGCCATCCTCCTTGCGCTCATCTCTTCTCAAGTGGTTTTTTTTTTTAACTTTGATCCAAGCTGTACATGCCTGCCAGATTTCTTTTTCTGAAACATTGCTACAATGACATACTCTTCAGTTAAAAAATCTTTCCATTTCTATTTTACTATATAAAGCTACTATTAGAATAGACTTCACAGAGCACTTTGGAGACCAAGGCAGGGGGTTTGTGAGGTTGGAGACAGCCTTGGTTGCACAGTAAGACCCCTTCTCACCCACCCCCAAATCATGAAAAAGAAACCACTTCCACTGAACCCTTCAACTCCTTACATTTACCTGTGAGGGGTAGAATAAAACAGTTGGGAGTGAATATGTCTTACTTTGTACTATTGAGGACTTCGTTTTGTTGTTGTTGTCTGTTTGCTTGTTTTTTTTATTTTGTCAAGGCAGGGTTTCTCTCTGTAATAGCCTCGGTTGTCCTGGAACTCACTTTGTAGACCAGGCTAACCTCGAACTCACAGAGATCTGCCTGCCTCTGCCTCCTGAGTGCTGGGATTAAAGGTGTGCATCACCACTGCCCAGCTACTATTGTTTTTAATAGCTGTTAATGATGTTTTATTTTTATATTCAGTTTACTTTTTGAGGACAGTAAAATTAATTTTGAACATAACAATGAGTTCTATCAATTACAAGGCTGCTCAAAAGCTAGATGATCCTGCAAAACCCACTGGCTCTTCCCTGTGAAGTGAGCTTTCTTTCTCTGAACACAGGGAGTACTCAGAAACGTTCTTATGATTTATGTCATCAGTTGTTGTCTACAAGACTTCTTTTCCCGGCAACTGTAAGTTCCTAAGGACCAAGGGCTGTTCCTACTTCTAGGATCTGGAGAGCATGAAAACAATACAATTCATACCGAAAAGATGAGGAAGGAAAGACATATTACCCTTTACTTGTGTTCATTTGAGCTCTGTTTTTTGCCCACAGGACAAGAGGATACTAGGAACTGCAGTCTCTGACTGGCCAGTCACAGGACTTGTAGACTGTTGATCATTGCTTCTCTCTCCTTAGCTTCTTCTATCTCAGTGCCCAGGTGTGTGGTACTAACCTAGACACCACAGAGACTTCAAGGAGGACAGCAGGCTCTGGAGATGAGGTAGGGAGATAGAGAGGAGATGACAGAGAGGTGATAGGTTGGGACATGGGGTGTATTGCTGAAGAATTTCGCAATTGGGAATAGATGGAGGGGAGTTGGGACGGGACACATGAACATCCAGCTCTATGCAGACTCCAGCTCAGAGCTCCGGGCTGCTCCTGAGTGTAAGGACTAGCTCCCTCAAGGGCCGTAAAGATCTCTTGTTTCTGCTCTGCAAAATCTGTCAATTGCTGAATCTTGGGTTGTTCATTGCCTGAGGTGGTGGAGCCATGTTCTCTCTCTCCCCCCGTCTCTCTCTCTTTCTCTCTCTCTCTCTCACACACACACACACACAGAGGGGGGGGAGGCCTCTTCTCATGCTGGACAGTCTGTTTCCATCTCTCTCAGCTCTTTGTAGGAAGGACAGGCTTGGGTGACCACTACTCTACAATCTGGTTCTTGAGGATGTCCCTGTTTACAAAGAGACAAAACACGAGTCCTTGCTCACTGATCTCCTCCACTTCTGTTCCTTCTGCCTGATCTCCAGGCAGAAGATTAAATGGTGCTGCATTACAGAGAAGAGGAGAGACAGGTTTGCACATGGTCACCTAGACATGTTACATGTTTCAGATGTTCCTTATTCTTGTCTTTGGGTGGCAGAGCTGAGGCAATCATACTTCTTTTTGAGGGTATGCCATCTTCATTGTTGATGATTTCCTAAATTCTTGTTTTCCCCTTTGTTCCCCTCACAGATGCCTCTCACTCTTAATTAGTTAATGTGTTGCTTAGGCAGAGCATACCAGAAACAAATTCTGAGACGTGGGATCCAGACAGGTTTGTCCATGAAGGACACGGGAAGGAAGTCAGGGAGTTAGGATGGACAGAAGATGAGGGCATGTGAAACAGTTAAAAACTGAGCAGAGCTCACAACACTCTGGACACTTCCGAGTTTCCCAAACCAAAGCAAAGATGTCAGAGCATCAATCAATCAGTCAATTACTATTGGTCTTCCACTAGGAGGGAGAAAACTTTCGGTGAGGAAATCCCGTCACTTGTCAGGGCAACTCTCCCAAGAGACCGCTTGAGCCTTGTCCTGAAGCTGGAGAGTTGGGGGGATTGGACCCACAAAAAGTGACAGTCCAACACCATCGTTCCTGCTGTAATGCGTGTCCTGCTAATCCACACCTCGTAAGGCACCTATGAAAGTGCTGTGAGCAGAGCTGACAATACTGCTGATCACCCTGCAGCGTTCACAGCCTGTCTTTCCACAAGTCCCCTGGTATTCCTGAGAGTAGACTCTCGGGCTGCTGCCCGTTCTTTGTACTGCCGTTAGCTGGTGACGAATACTCTCGTGTGAGGGTGTCGCCTGGGTGCAGTTATCTACAAAGTGCCAATGCAGAGTCATAGGCCATACGCAGTCTTCCTTCCCTCACGTGGCTGTTCTTGACATTATCACGCTTTGAGTTTTGTTAATTTATTCAATATAAAGTAGAATCTTTGTTTGGTGTTTTTTTTCATTCCTGGAATTAGGCATTACTTCAGATACTTGTTAGCTAAGGTTTCTCTTTCTATGAACTACCTATTCATAATTTGCCTGTTTTTCTATTGATTCCTGTCTTTCTAACTAATTTGCTGGGATTCCCCAAGCAATTGTTGGTTGCTAATGTCTTTTCTAGGCATTACCCGTCTGCTGACTCTGCTGATGGAGTACTTCACTCAACAGAAATCTTTAATTTGGATGTAAAAACCCACGCATTTTCCTCTGTGTGGTTTTGCTTTTGAATCTTGTTTTAAAAATTCCTTCCCTGCCTCTAGGTCATAATATGTGATCATGTATGTTCTATTAATGAATTTGTAGTCTTACCTTTAGTGTTCAGGACTGAGGCTCCATAGAGTTTATTTTCCCATGCAGAAGTGAGGTGTCAGCATTTATAAAATAGTTATGTTTTATACTGTTTGATTTATGATGCCAGATATGTCATGTGCCAGGTCATCATGTACCGTTCCCATTTGTTTCTGGCCTCACACCCCAGTGCCCCCAGCAAGCTTTTCTATCCCTTGCCAGTGCTACACTGCTGGGAGTCTGACCTTTGTGGCACCTCTCAGAACCTGATGCCATGTCCTCTGGGTTTGGCTCTTGTGTTTTTAAACCATCTTAGTGTTACTGGATCTTAATTCGTCCTCATAAATTTTAGGGTCTTTCTGGGCATCTGTGCCTTCACCTCCACATCCAAATCTACTGGGATTTCTGACTGCAGTAAATAAAACTCGCAGTTAGTCAAGGGAAGTCATCCCTTACACAAGCATGACAAAATCGATTCTTTGTCCAGGTTCTCTCAGATGCCCTTTACCAGGGCTTAGAAACTTTCTCTATAAAAAGTCCTGCATACAAATTCTTAACCCCCCAGTATCTTACAGCTTATTTTGTTTTATTTTATTTCATTTTATTTTATTGCTATTGTAAATGGGATCCTATCTTACATTGGCTTTAAAACTTGTCTTTACTTTCAAAATGAGTTTGTATCTTATTTTCCTTTGGTGAGTTAGACTGATATCAAATATGATAGGGGGTTAAGTACTGAAGAAATGCAGTGTCTGAGCAGCCCCCTGCCTCTTGGTGCCAACAACTGCTCTGAAGTTGCTGCTGTTATCTGGGAAGACCAAAGGTATGAACCATCTATTAAAATGCCATAAATTTAGGACAGGGGATGTAGCTCAGTGCTAGAGTTCTCCCCTAGCTGATGTGCAAGGTCCTGAGTTTGGACCTCAGGACAGGGAGGAAAACCCTTCACTGATTTATATTTAGTATTATTTTCAAGGACTGCTGGCTTGGCACCAGTTTACATCCCATCTTTTGTACTTCTGCTTCCTCCCCACCACCGAGAACTCCAGCCCTGGAAGGTCTGATTGAACTGAACCTGCCCTAACTTCTCTTAGGTGGGTCCAACCTTGAGTGCAATTCTGTTGATTGGAAAGTTGGGCCAGGGCCAGGGCAGAAAAACTGACAACTGTCTTTCCCAGACACCATTAAGTGATTCTGTTTCTGTCTCACTTCCCAGATTTAATGAGAAGGGGATCTTGGGAGCTAAAGAACAAAGAATGCAGAGTTGGGCCTGGGCAGAGCTGCAGGGCACATTTCCCCACCCCATTGGGGGACGACAGACAGCTGAGCTAGGGGCTGTGGGCTGTACCCCCCTCTTGCTATATTCTTTCCTTCTCTGCCACAATCAAGTCTCCATATTTTACAGAATGAAGGTGGCAGTTCTTTAATCTCAGTGACTCTGAGCATGCAAAACAAGAACAACCTGCCTCTAATAGAGTGATTACTGTTTAGCTTGGTGTGGTGGCACACTCCCTTAATCCCAGCATGCAAGAAGCAGAGGCAGATAGATCTCTGTGAGTTTGAGGCCAGCCTGGTCTACAGAGTGAGTTCCAGGGCAGTTGGGGTTAACACACATAGAAGCCCTGTCTTAAAAATTAAAAATAAATAAACAAATGAATAAATAACATTTCATCCAGACATTAGTGGTATTTTGCTTTAATCCCAGCACTTGTGAGACAGAGGCAGGATGATCTGTGATTGAGGCCATCTTTGGCTATAGAGCACATTCCAGGATATACAGGGCTACACAGAGAAATTCTGTCTTGGAACCCTACCCCCCCCCAATAGCTATGGAAACACTCAATTTTTTGCACATTTTCCATATTCATTATTAACCTGAGCTCCTCGTCAGAATCAGGTTCTCAGTCAGTCTGAAAGAGAACAAAAGGCGCACCTATGGCTTCTCCTTGAATTTAAAGCTGAGGTCCCAGCTTGCCTAGATGATATTTGTCCAGTTAGGGTTGGACTGCCACACATTCTGATTTCCTAGTTGAAATGCTCTCATTCTATCAAGGTTTTCACAGCCGGTTAATGTTCAGGGGCCCCAGAGATTGAATTCAGGGCGTTCAACACATTATTTAAGTATTGCACCACTGAAC
Organism: Microtus ochrogaster; assembly: GCF_000317375.1. Taxonomy (NCBI): domain Eukaryota; kingdom Metazoa; phylum Chordata; class Mammalia; order Rodentia; family Cricetidae; genus Microtus; species Microtus ochrogaster. The sequence goes on along the minus strand of NC_022012.1, from coordinate 30,788,710 downwards.
TAGACCCCCAGCACAGCCCATTTTATAACAAGGAAAAGCCTCCTCCTAGACATCTGATATTGACATCACTATACAATGGCTTAAAAGTTCAAAAAAAATTATATAATTTCCCAGCTACTTATAGCTTTTAAAAAAAAACTAAATATTCAACAAAATTCTAAAATTAAAAAAGTCATGGGGCTGGAGACATAGCAAAGTTGGTTGAGTTCTGGGCTAGCAAGTACAAAGCCCTGAGTTCAAGCCCCGGCACCGTATACATCAGGCATGGTGGTGCATGCTTGAATTCCCAACACCCACGAGGTAGATTAAAGCCAGTCTGGTATGCATAAGATCTTGTCTCAAAAAATAAATAATTAAAAAAACATATGGGTGCTATTTGTCCAATTTGAACTGTAACGTTCTCCTGAAAGTAAGTCACTGTCATAGATAGCATTGGTCTGTTGTGGTTATACATCATTACGGGGTGTGCCTCACTCCTCTTACCCCCACCATCCCTTTATTTGAACTTCTGAAAAATTCATGTTTGTTCAAAGCACTATGGCACTGTTTGTCTTTGCTTGCCACAAACACACAAAGCAAGAAGCACCAGGTCCACCTCTGTCTCGTGCCTTTTTGAAGTTCATTGCCTTCAATGGAAAAGACAGGAACGGGATGATGTATTGTGGAGCGAGCAGCTCGCGTGATGCACTTAAGCAGTCCTTGGGAGCAGAATGAATCGTTTCTAGATCCAGGGTTTTTGAAAAAGTGCTCAGCCAGGCGTGATGAGTCATGTCAGGCATCCTATCATTCCGGAGGCTGAGGCAGGGGGACTGCCATGAATCTGAGGCCAGCCTGGGCTATGCAGTGAGTTCTGAGCTAGTCTGGGCTACAAAGTGACAGCATCAGGTCCTGTCAATAGGAGGGGGGAAAATCAGATGCTCCTCTTTGAGGAAAGGACATAAAGGGAAAATAAATACTAAAGAATTCAATTTTGCTCTGCGAGGGCCTCCTCTCTGACAGGCAGTTAATCTATTTGTTGATACTGTGAGAAGAGAATATCCAGCAGGGAGAAAATTAAAAAACGCTCAGCGCCAGTTGCTACCCTGATGAATCTCATCCAATTATTTAACAGGACACTGTTGGGTATTCTTTTTTTTTATTGTTTTAATTTTATTTTATTCTCTATTGTTTGTCATAACACTGTAAAAGTTTTCTGGATTAAACAGGCCTCCTTTCGGACTGTTTTCATTTGGCAATCGCTGCTTTTTATTTTCCCGCGTCTGTGCTTTTAACCGAGTTAGAATTAATGTAGGATGATTATTGATTTGTGTGTGGATGTATGTATGTATTTACTTTCTTCCCGGAATGCGGCATTTGAGAGGCTGGATTCTGGAAGCAATTTGAAGCGCCTCCGTAGCAGTCGCGGAGTTTTAGGTGAGGGAGGAATGGCGGTTTCCTGTGAAACATGCGGTCCCGTCCCCGTTCTTGCTTTGCATGGTTTTGGTTACCGAAGGTCAGTGGCAGCCTGAAAATCTCAACTGCAGAATTCTGAGGTAAAGGACTCGCGTGTTTTGGACCGCTCTCTGAGCAGGGCTCAGCAGCGTGATGAAACCTCACGTCCTTCTCCGCGCCCCCCACCTCCCCGTGTCCAGGACGCCCCAGCTGCAGAGCTGCTCTCTTATCTCCAGCACCCGTTGGTTATCAAGCTGCATCTCAGTGTCTGTCTTCGAGTAGCTCTTCTTTTACTTAGATTGGCCCCAAAGGCACAAGAGTGACATGAAGGTGGGGGTCTTGGACCTTTTTTCCTTGGACAAGGGGTTCTACTGTACTTGAGGAAATTGAGTGCTACTCCCACCCCCACCCCCATCATGAAGGACTTAAACAAGATGGCCTCCCCAGGGAAGAGAAATTCTTTCTTATCAGTTTAGACCTTAGCGGCCAGGTGGCTACTCCTGAGGCATCTTTCTTCCCTGGAGAAGTTGCTCTGATCCTATGGAGACCCTGGCCTCCTCTTATAGGACCTGGAAGAGATGAACATGGCCACACTCCCCATGTGACACAGGACCTTTAGAAATAACATCATTTTTTACAAGCGCCATCTACAGCTGGAGATTAACAGTCTAGCCCTGATGTGGTCATGGCTTCTCAGCATGTCTTAGGTCTGAAGGGAGAGAGATGCCTGGTAAACAGGCTAGGCCACCAGACGTCAATTTGTGAGCAATGAATGGGTTTTTTAAAAATACAGTCTTCCTAATATCGCAGAAGATCAACTATAAGCCCATGCCTCTCCCCTTTCCTCTGCCATGCTCACTGCCCTGAGTCCTGCTGCCACATGCAGGCCAATGCTAGGGTACGTGTAGAGACCCTAGCTTAGAACTCTGCATTCTAATTCCTGTCGGAAGCATTGTTTTGCCTTCCAAGGAACCTGTGGCCCTTGACCCTAGGTCTGCAACCCATGCCGGGGCGTGACTCTCTGCTCTGCTCCTTCTACTCTTACCTAAATAGCCGTCCCTTACCCAGCCTGGGTACCTGGAGCATGGTCTAGCAGAGAGAGCAGGGCTTGCTCAGTGTCCCTTGCCTCTGAGGGAGGAGTGCTCTGAAAGAGAGCTAATGTGGGCTCTTCAAAGACCTAGAGTCAGGTGTGGCGACATAGGTCTGGAATTCAGCAGTCTGAAAGCCAGAGACAGGACAGCGCAGGTTCGAGACCAGCCTGGGCTCTACAGAAGAAACCCTGCTTTAATTCTCCCCTTCCCAAAAGAGAGGGGGAGACCTGATGGAGGCAAGTAGGGGTGCTATGGCCCCACCACAATTCTAGAGGACACGTGTGGTCATGTCCTTGGCCCTGAAGCCTCTCCTGGGTGGCCATCTTCCCCTCTGCAACAGGGCTTGTGAAAACCAAGACACCTGGCTCTGTTTTCCTTGCTCTGACATCTGGCTTCTCTCCATGCTCAGTTGCCATCTCCCTGCTACAGGACCTGGGTTCCCCAAATCCAAGACTATCGTGCCATGGGTGGGGTAAAGCCACCAAATTTAATTGAACAAAACCTTCTGAATGAGCAGTTTCGGTTTTGTGCCTTATTGGGGCGCAGCCTGGAGTGTAGGGGGAACAATCGCTTTAGTAGGAAGGAATTCACCCAGTTATTCCTCCCCCAGCCCCTGGCTCTGGGCTGAACTCAGCGAGTCATTTTCCAACCCGGTTATGTGCACAGCCACACTGCCTCTTCTTTGATCCCCGCCTTTCCTGCTAACAGACAAACCGCTGCCAAAGCTCCCAGCTCCTTTCTCCATGGTGACCAAGCCCCTCATTTCCATTTAATCTCAGCCTCCCCATCCTGGGCGCCCACCCTCTTCTTTATGTGCAGCTTCCCTAATTCCTTTCTCTCCTCTCCCTTCCAGTGGCTGATTCTAGCCAAAGTTCAATAGGCGTCAAGATGTCGCTGTCCCTTCCGCTGTTTCTTACCTGTGCTCTTCTCTTTGCCCTTTCTCAGGCTGCTCCCAAATCTTTGCTTCTCCTTGCTTTGTGCTCTTCAAATGTGTTCCTCTTGGGGCCCTGCTTTCCCTGTTGTCTCTGCTGCAAAAGAGATACAGTAGAGGCAGAAGCCAGGGGTTCTTCCCTTTCCCCCTCCCCCTCAATTGTGACTCTGCGCGGGCTCTGTGGTTGGGGGTGGGGAGATGTCCAAACTGCACTATTTCCTTCAACCACAATGATCCAAGATTTCCTTAGAGTTCTGTGGAGCAATCCCTGGAATCTCACGCTTCTAGAAACTTCACAGATGACTGTCCTCTCCCTCTGGCTCTCAGGCAGGTTCTGCACCAGGTGAGCCGAGAAAGACAGGTGACCACCACACCTTGCTAGACTCACCTGGGGATGTCCGCTCCACTGACAGGGCCCGGAAAGTCCACTCACAAGGCTCCCCTGACTGAGGCCTTCAGCCTGGCTTCTGTTCATGGCTCACTTTTAACAGCCCAGTCCTGTTCATCCTTATCAAAGTTTTTCTTTTTTTCTTGCTCCTTATGGTAATCAGGTGATTTCAGTTGTGTGGATAGAGAAACTAAAACTGGAGGAGCTTAAAGACGTTGCCCAAATATTTGGACAGAGAAGGAATCGGTGAAGCTGAGCCAAGAATTCAGGTTATACTGCTCCTGGTTCCTGCCACTGTCTTTCTTCAGTGACCTGTGAGAGGAAGCAGACAGGAGGAGGCTGTACACTCTGGCGTGGGCCAAGACTGCTCACTGGAGAGGGCTGTTGCATTTCTGTCCAATTCACATTTATACGAAATGTTAATTTATACGTTCTTCTTAGTATTTAGTGATATCCACCCCTTATGTGTGTCTGAGTTTGCCTTCCTTAGGCTCTGAGTGTCCTATTAGTATTTCTACTGTACAGTTCCCTCCAGAAAGGCTGAAGGAAGGATTCCAAACAGGTCCATGTTGTTTAGCTTCAGACCTTGCAAGAGGCGTGTGAAAACAATCCTGATAAGGTCATCGCTGGGGCCCCAGAGAAACCCAACTCTCTTGCTTTCCCATCTTCCTGTTGTACCCCAGCCAGTCTCCTCAGCCACCTTGTTAGTCTCTGTGAGAAATTAAAGCCCCGATAATCAAATCCACCCTTGTAAATTCCCTAAGAACAGCTCCAGAGTCCCGGCAAGCCAGCAAACCCCAGACCCAAATCCATGTCAAATTTCATAGATATAATTTAAGCAGGGATCAAAACCCACACTAACCTAGTAAGTAAGGCTGCTCAAAATGCAGAGTTTATAGTCCATCTGCCTCTCTGCTTCAGGGAGTCTGTATTAAATTTATTGCAAAGTAAAACAAATAAACCCAGGCAAAGGCAAGATGGAAATCTGCATACTCGTCAGAGAATTAGCAGCTCTCTCTGGTTAGGAAGGCTGCCTCTCAATTTGCATCTCTAAGGAGTTGTGACTGGGCTGGGGGCTGGGGCTGCCCGGGCAGTACAGAGAGTTGAAGCGTGACTTCCCCCTGCTGGCTGGTTGTAGAACTGCAACCCTTTGATCTTTGAGGAGGACTTGGCAGGGTTTATCCCTCTCCAGCTGAAAAAGGAATCTGCAAATGAAATTAGTTGTTGAAAAGGTGTAGAGTTGGCAAAGCAGGCAACAAAGAATACGGGATGGCGCTGCGGGACGCAATCTGTATTTCTAAACCCAAGACTTGTGGCTAGGAAGTGGGTTGAAGGGATGTAGTCATGGAGATTTAGACTTATCTTTTCCAGGTGTACCAACAGGGACCATGACAAACTACGCGCCTTCTCTTAGTCCCCTTTCCTGTTCCTTCTGCATTGTTTTCCACAGGCATACTCACAAAGGCCAGGAGGCAGGTACAGAAGCTGTAGCGGTTCTTGCACTACTGGCTGTAGAATATCAGCCAGCTGCAGCCTGTGTAACCCTGGGGTAAGCCATGCCATAGACAAAGAGCTGAGGTTGCAGCAGGACTAGCACGCACGGGGCCTTGAGATGTGATGCTTTCTTCAGCAGCTGATGCCTGGCCCTGCTCACTTTGCTCATCTTCTCTAAGTCTTTCGATGCGGACAGCTCTAATGCTGGGACTCTGTGGTCCAGGAGTGCAGGCTCCCATCATGTTCTTTCTGGGAAACTCTGAGCACCTCACCTACTCTTCCAGGATGCTCCCTTCGGGTTCAATCAGCGCCATCTTTAGAGTGCTGTGGTGATTTCTGCAGGCAGGGGTAGGCTATCTTCCTTCTGAAATCTTATCGGTAGATGAAGAGATACATATTGATCTATAAGTGTAATCACACTATAATAATTTGTTTTTATTTATTCATCAGCCCTACCATCTAGAAGGCTGGGGAGTATCACGGGATACATTCATGTTTCCCTCTGCCCAGGACACAGCAGGCTCAGAATCAGCTTTTGATGAATGAGTGGAAGGATGAATGTGTAAGGGGTAAGTGGTGCAAGATGGCCAACACTTGGCTGCACAGTCTGCTTGGCTACTCTCCTTGATGTCCTTATTCTTCAACTACCTCCTGACAGGCCTATCTAATCTACTTCCTGAGTAGCTATCAAAGCCATCTGCTTCTTCACCAGTTCCCCAGGAGGCAGCACTTCCCAGTGGGTGGGAGCCCAGATTCTGGAATCAGAAAGATCACAGTTCTCTCCCTGGCTACAGCACTCAAACTAGCCAGGGAAGCCTAGCCAAGGCCCAGTTTTTCTCTGTCTGTCTGTCTGTCTGTCTGTCTGTCTGTCTGTCTGTCTCTGTCTGTCTCTCTCTGCCTCCCCCCCCCCTCTTTTACTTTAGAGCATATGGACACCAAGTCAGACTGCCAGACTGCCCAGGGTTTTAATCCTGGCTTCTCTGTCAGTTGAGTAGCTCTGTGAGCAGGTGACTTAATCTCTGGTGCATCAGGTTCCTCATCCATTAACTGGAGTTAATAGAATCTACTTCATAATGTTGATGTGAGGATTAAAAGATCTAATTCACATAAAGCCCCTAAAACAACGCCTAATGCTTGGTTGGTGTTAACTAACGCAATAAACGCTGGAGGTTATTAATAACAACAAGGGGATTTTTGTTAAATTGAAGGCCTATACCTGAAGGAGAGGCTGTCCTAGAAGATGTGTTGAAAGGTAAGAAGGAAGCCTTTGTATGAACAAGCAAAGCCTGCCCATGAGGGGCTTGCATGCTTGCCAACGAGGGGGTAAGAGCAGCTGTCAGTCTCTCTCCACCTGCAGAACCAATCTTGGCATTTGTTCAGCAGAATCAGAAGCATCATGGGACGAATCTCAATCATCCAAAGTTCTAGCAGCTCGCTGGCCTTCGAGATCTTCAGGGCCATGTTTGCTTGTAGTCCCCATCCCCCACCCTCTTTTTCATCCCGGTGCCTCTTCCTCTGACCCTGTGGGCTGCACTGAGAGAAACTGTGCTGGGTGCTTCCCAATGAACCCAAAGCTCCCACCTCTGCATCCTTGCTATGCAGGCGGCCAGTCCAGTATTCATCCCTCCTCATCTGTGAATCCTCCTGGCCCTTCAGACAGCAGGACCTGATAGAAACCTCCGCTAAAGCCTGGGCAGTGCCCCTAACCTGTGTTCCCATAATACAGCGCTCTTCCCTTCTCCTTCCTGTGTTAGTGTGCCACCCGACAGCACCCCAACAACAGAAATTAATATATGGATGGTTCTGGAGGCTGGAAGTCCAAAATTAAGGTGTCAGTTAGGTTAGTTTCTCTGGCTTGTAGAGGACCACTTTCTTCAGCTATTTTTACAGGGGCAGGGAAGAAACGACCATCTTTTCTGTTTGTTTGCTGTGTGTGTATGAGAGAGAGAGAGAGAGAGAGAGAGAGAGAGAGAGAGAGAGAGAGTTTTTCTTCCAAGACAGGGTCTCACTGAATAGCTTTGGAATTCACTAGTCCGGCTGGCTTTGAACTCACAGAGATCTGCCTGCCACTGCCTCCTGGGTCCTGCGACTAGTCATCCATCGCCATGCCTCCCCCAGTTCATATTCTTTAATTCTTATAAATACACCAGTCCTGTTGGATCAGAGCCACACCCTTAGTCTTCCTTTAAGGTCTTGTCTCTACCTATAGATACCATAAAGGTGAAGGGTAGGGTGCATTCAGACCATGGCATCCCAGCAGAAAACAAGTTCTAGAAGGGAAGGGCTCTGCCAGTGCTTATGCATGTGTGTCCCAGAATTTACACCTTACTCTGCCCCCACCACCTTGAGATTCTGTCATTTCTGTAGCAACTGCTCATAGTGAGGGCTCCATAAAGAGCACAGTTGGCAGGCCAGGGAGTGAACGGTGATGGTAAGAGTTGGGTTTTTTTTTTTTGTTGTTGTTGTTGTTGTTTGTTTGTTTTTCGAGATAGGGTTTCTCTGTGTAACAGTCCTGGCTGTCCTGGAACTCACTCTACATACCAGGCTGTCCTCGAACTCACTGAGATCCGCCTTCCTCAGCTCCCCAAGAGCTGGGACTAAAGACATGTACCACAAAAACAGCTCTTTGATCTAGTTCAGCTTCCTCATTCTATAGCAGAGGAAACAGAGGCATGGCGGTCCTTGGTCGTTAAGGTTAGTGGCAGCAAGCACCCTGAAGCCAGTGCTGTTGCCTTGCAACATGGGTAATCAAAGATCTGCCTGAGACTGACGGGTCTTTAAAACCCACTGAGTTTCCTTGCAAAGAACATATCTCCAGGTTTTCATTAGCAAACCAAAATCTTTCCCTAGTTTGCCCACTTTACCTTGTTGAAATATTTCCTGGCCCAGCAATCCTCTAACTCCTTGCCTTAGTCAGGGCCAGGGATGTGGGGATTGCCTGGGCTGGGACTGTGCACAGGTTTTGAGTCCATACCGACAACCCAGGTGTGTGGCTTTTCGGAACCTTGTTTCTCTGTTAATGGGTTTTGTTAACTGTTTGTCATTTGCGTATGCAAATCTACCTCTTTCTGCATTAAAATGAACCCAATTATAAAGTGAAATCTTACAATTAAGCCACTTAGTGAAGGACATTAAGCGACCAGAAGGAATTGATTTGTAAAAATTTCAGTGATAATTACCAAATGTTTCTGAGATGTGACTAAGTCCTAGGGTTTTTCTTTACACAAACACATTATGCACATTTCCATACACACAGCTCACAGACACGGCGCACACTTTCACACACCTGGTTTTCATCTTCTCACTGCGGGACTTGTTCTTGCTCCTTCTCTGGGTTTAAATTTTCCCCCAAATAGAGGAAATTCCACCAGCCGTCAGATCATGTCTGCAAAACTCTTGGAGGCCTTCCAAAAGAAATGGCCCCTGGGCAGAGGAAGCTAGAGCAAGCAGGAACCCAGAAGAAGGTGCGGTGGCCTTAATAAGTCTCTTTGCCACCTTGGGGACTGATGGATGTATTTTGGCATTTGTTTCCCTGCTCAGCTGTAATCGATAGCCGTTATAGACAGAGATGCAGGAAAGGGTGGGGATGTGGGATGGGGGCAGTATTGATTGCTCTTTACGGGAAAGAGCTCTGCCTAGGGATGGGGTGACCGTGAGAAGTTAGGACCCTGTTGTCCCTAGAGTAGGTTACCTTTCCTTACACCCCTCCCCTGCCTCGCCAGAACCTGGATGGAGGTAGACAATGGAAATTCAGCCTTCCTGGTGTGCCCAAACCACATTTATCTTGTGTGTGGTGCCCACATTTAGAGGGTAGACCCTACCGTCTCCCAGGCTGGTGTGGGTGCAGGGAGCGGTGGGTAGTCGGGAACAAACCCAAGTCACAAGGCAGCATGCTGCTCCTGGACAAACAGTATACAGGGGACGCTTAGGATAGACGCTGGAGCCAGACTGCCTGGTTTCAAAGCCAGTTCCTGCTCCTTCAAATGCGGCCTTGTGAGGGTCAATTAGCCACTCTGCAATTGTTCGTCTCATCTTTAAAGTGGAAATGACAGAAACCGTCATTGCTAGAGTTGCTATGGTCGCTACAGGGTAGCTTATACAAAGAATGTGGCTTAGGGACACTGAGCTCATGCCACTGCTGCCATCCACTGGAGGGGACGCTGCCGCTCCTGGGTGGAGTTTAAAGGTGCAGGTTTCTCTAACCACACAGGATCGGCTCAGCATCTGTCTTCTAGCGATGAGAACACGGGGCTCAGCCCCCAGCATTCTCTGAGTAGATTGATCCATCAGCCACGTATGATTTCTTAACTCCCTTTAGTTTAGCCACCCCTGCCCACACTTTAAAAGCTAAAGCCCAGGTACAGATGCAGAACGGTGGGGACAAACACATGATCAGGAGCAACACTTTCGGTCCCCAAAAGAACAAACACTAGACCTTCCTAAAACAAGCGCCCCCGCTCTGAACCATGGCAGGCAGGGCGCTAAGCTCGAAGAAAGGCTGTGAACCTGAACTCGGGGTTAATACATTCAGACATGAAATCATCCCTAGGACGTCATGTGACACATAGCTTTTGTGTAGCTGCAGATTCCCCGTGGCTGGAATAATGCGTTTAAAACAGAAATGCTTCATTTGAAACTGCATTTGCCATTTAACATTTTTTGTTGCGAACTTAGCCGTGTTTGAAATAGTTTTCACTTCATTTTACTGACATGCGTGGATTTTTACCCGCTACATATTCCTTTGGCACGTGACGTGACTACGGAAACTATTTTTGCTCCCAAGGCAGACCTGCCTGGACGCTGTGCCTAAGAGAAGTGAGCACCAATGACTCCAGACGAGGGGTCCCATAGCAGCTCCTGAGGCTAGAGCTGGAAGAGACCTAAGGAATCATGGAGCTCATACTCTGACCTTAGAAAAAAACCACTGGCTGCTCATGGTGCCACACCTTTAATCCAGCACTTGGGAGGAAGAGGCAGGAGGATTTCTGTGACTTGAAGGCCAGCTTGGTCTACATACCAAGTTCCAGGCCAGTTAGGGCAACATGGTAAGACCCTATTTAAAAA
>NC_022012.1:30743661-30777689 GCF_000317375.1 Microtus ochrogaster | reverse complement strand
CTGTAGACCAGGCTGGTCTCGAACTCACAGAGATCCGCCTGCCTCTGCCTCCCGAGTGCTGGGATTAAAGGCGTGCGCCACCATCGCCCGGCTAAGGCCTCTAGTTTCTGACACACCATCTTCACTGGGTCCTCACTGGAACTCCTCTGGGATATTCCTAGCACTCCAAACCCCAGTCACGGAGATCCTGTGGATATTGTTCCACAAGACCAGTCCCTTCACAAGCTCCAGCAGGTCCTAGATAGAGTAGATGCTGGGGTGACCATCCCAAGGTTCAGGTGTGGACAGCCTGGGTGGTAGCTGAGCTGGTCTTTCTGAGCCAATGGGGCCAAGGCCCTGCATTTAAAACAAACTAACAAAGATGGAGGATGATTGAGGAGGAAATTGGATGTTGACTTCTGGTCTCCACACACCTACATGAACAAGTGCGTAACACACACACACACACACACACACACACACACACACTCACACACACTCATGCACTCATTATTATTTTAATTGTAATACAAATTTATGGGGTGTAGTGTGATAATTTAATACATGTATACAGTGCGGGATGATCAAATCAGTCTAACAAACATCTCCATCTCCTTAAAGATTTTTAATTTTTTGATTAACACATAATAATTGTACATATTTATGAGGTACAGTATGACATCTCAGTATGTGTAGACAATATGCACTGATCAAATCTGGCTAATTTACATTTCCTTCTCAGTGTTGGAGCCTTTGAATTCCTCTCTTTTAAGTCATTCAAAAATACATGAGCTTGGGGATGGAGAGGTGGCTCAGCGATTAAGAGGAAGCACTCACTGATCTTGCAGAGGACCTCAGAGTTCCATTCCCAGCACTCACATTGGATGGCTCACAACTGTCTAAAATTCTAGTTCCAGCGGGCCTAACACCCTCTTCTGGCCTCAGAGTGCACTCACCTCCGTGCATACACAGACGCATGCATACATGCAGGCATGCATACATACATACACATAAAATCAAAAGTTAAATAAATCATATATATAGATGAGCCCATCGTGAATTAGGACTCTCCTGGTAGAGTGCTGTAGGATAACAGAACTAACTCTTTGCAAGTGTGTTTTCACACTCAGTTGGCTTGCACTCAAAGAGAGGGCATGACTTCAGGGGCTCACCTGGTGCTCTGCACTCTGGTGTCCTCATTAGTGTTTGATGATTTTCCTCATGCCGTGAGCTCAGTGTGGATGCCCTCTGAAGTAGGTTTTCTTAAGCCAATCTCTCTCTCTCTCTCTCTCTCTCTCTCTCTCTCTCTCTCTCTCTCTCTCTCTCTCTCTGAGACAGGATCTCGTCTAGCCCACACTGGCCTTGCTATAGCTGAGGATGGCCTAGAACTTCTTTTTTTTTGTATAAAGATTTATTTATTTATTACATATACATTGTTCTGCTTGCATGTATACTTGCAGTCCAGAAGAGGGCACCAGATCTCATTACAGATGGTTGTGAGCCACCATGTGGTTGGTGGGAATTGAACTCAGGACCTCAGGAAGCAGCTGTTGAAATAGGAGTGGCAGGGCTGCGGCCCCAGCACCCCAGCTGCCTGGCTAGCTTATGCCCCGAAATAACAACACACACATTGTATTCATTTAAACACTGCTTGGCCCTTTAGCTCTAGCCCTTACTGGCTAATTCTGATATCCCGATCAACCCATCTCTAATAATCTGTGTAGCCCCGGTCTTACTGGGAAAGATTCAGCATGTCTGACCTGGCGGCTTGCTTCATCGCGTGTGTCTGCCAGGGAGAGAGGAGCATGGCGTCTCTGCTCCAGAGAGCAGAGCTGTCGAGTCTGAGCTCACTTCCTCTTCCTCCCAGCATTCTGTTCTGTTTACTCCTCCCACCTATGTTTTAACCTATGAGGGCCAAGCAGTTTCTTTATTGCTTAACCAATGAAATCAACAGATTGATATATGACACTCCCACATCAAGCAGCCAGTGCTCTCAACTGCTGAGCCATCTCTCCAGCCAGGCCTTGAACTTCTTTAGGACTTATGTGGTATGCACTTGCTCCTTTGAGTCTGTGCATGTGTGCATGCCTGTGCTCATGCACATGTGGAGCAAAGGTTCATGTCAGGTGTCGTCCTCAATCAGTAAGTTACATTTATTTACTTACTTATTAATTCACTTGATAGGGAAGCTGTGGCATGACTGTGAAAGGCATGAGACAACTTGAGCTTGTTAGTTCTCTCTTTTGAGTATATGAGGCCCAGGGATCAACCCTGGGTCATTTGGCTTGGTGGCAAATGCTTTTACGCACTGAGATATCTCATTGTTCCTCAACTTTTATTCTCTCTGATAGATGGAGACTGCTCATTCATTTCCCATATGCTCAGACTCAAATAATAACACAGAAACTATATTAATTATAATACTGTTTGGCTGATATCTCAGGCATATTTCTAGCTACCTCTTACATCTTAAATTAACCCATTTCTATTATTCTGGGTATTGCCATGAGGCTGTGGCTTACTGGGTAAGGTTCTGGTGTCTGTGTCCTTCGGCAGCTACATAGCATCTCCTTGACTCTGCCTACTCGGTCTCTCTATATATTTGTTCACATTTCCTGCCTGGCTTTACTCTGCTAAGCAATTGAATGAAACAGCTTCTTTATTTACAAGTGGTAATAAAACAAATTCACAGCATACAGAAGGGAATCCTCATCTCTCTTTCTCTTGCTTTCTCACCATTTCCCTTTCCTCCTCCTCTCTGTCTTATACAAAAATAATTTTATTTATTCTTTGAGAATTTCATACATGGATACAATGTATTTTGATCACATCCAACCCCAAACTCTCTTCAACTCCCCCCACCCAGACTACTTCCAACATGTTCCTCTTCCAACTTCTCTTTTCCTTGTTTCTTTATAATCCACTGAGCCCAGTTCCTGCTGTCAGATGTGGATGGGGGTGGGGCCACTGGAGCTTGAGTTGCCTATCAGCAGCCACACAGCCAAAGGAAATGACTCTCCTTCCTCACAGCCATCAACTGCCAATAACTCCGCAGCTAAGGATGGGCCTCATGACCCTCCTCCATCCATGTTGGATATTTTCATCTTTTAACTATTCTTTGATAATTTCATACATGTGTACATTGATCATGTTCCCCTTCCAATTTCCCAACCACATCCCCCTCCCATCTTCATGTCCTTTCCATTTTTTTAAAAAATAACCCACTGAGTCCAGTTATTGCCGCCTTCTGGAATGTTACCAGATCTTGTTGGCTTGAATTTGTGCAGGTAGCCAAAGCCACAGTGAGTGTACCAGTGCAATGGCTGTGTTGTGTTCAGAAGCAGCATTTCACAGTGCACCTCCCCATCCTCCCCTTCCCACCTGCAAAGTTCCCTCAGCCTTGGGGACAGGAGGGGTTGATAAGAAATTCCATTTAGGGTTGAACACCTTTTGCTGTCCACTGCACTAATCTGTGTGTCTGAATCTAAATATCCATCATTTTGTGGGCTTGCTTTGGCCAATGACATTCAAGGAGCAATACTATGTCATTTCTGATTAGATGCCTTAAGGGGCTTTTCATGATTCTGCCTCCATTTTCTCTTTTCTCTCTCGGGAAAGGAGGGCATGTTCAGAGTAAAACTGGCTTTCCAGAAAGTTCCCACAATGGAAAGACATGGTAGCAGAAAGCAGAAAGAGAGCTAAGAGGCTGTGCAACAAGTCATTGAAACGTGACTTTTTAGCCTGTTGCATAGCTTTCACGAGCTTATGTCTACATGAAGGATCAACAAGCAGATAGAGACAGTTCATAGGCAGCTGAAACATGGGTACAAGACGAGATCAGACTAAATTGGGAGCAATAACTTTGGGGAGGAGGCATCTGGGAGGGCTTTCAAGAGGAGGCAATGGCTAAACATTCACCAAGTAGGGGGATGGGAATGTTTGTTTACTGAGGCATCTGCATTCATGACTATATACATAGTCATGAATATATACACATATATAATTTATTAAATCAGCTGTATTAAAATAGAAGCAAGTGGTCTCATACCAGAGAGACTGAGAATCCAGTAGTTTCTCAGTCCATAAGGCTAGGTGCCTCAGTGTCCTAACCTGGCTCTGAAAACCTGATAGGTTCTTGGAGATCTGCTGGTCAAGGCTGGAAACTCTGGCCCTGCTACCAGTGAAGGAAGCTGCAGCAGTAGCAGCAGCAACAGCAGTGCCAGGGTAAATTAGTTCAGCAGCAAAAGGAGAGCCACATCATCAAAAGGGGCACCATCCTCCTTCTGCCATCCATGCCCTCTGTCGGGGCTGTTATCAGTGATGCCACCTACACTTGAGGTGGGTCCCCCCACATCTGCTAAGGCAATCAGTACAATTCATCAGCTGGAGGCCTTTCCCAGGTGATTCTAATTTGTGATGAGTTGCCATTAAAACCAACCATCTTAATATCATAATTATTTGAATAGTTTGAGAATTGCCTGGAATGCCCACACTGGGGGGATGAACTCACATAGTGGTGGCAGCAGCTACACCTTTCTCCTTCTCTTTCTTCTCCTCTTCCTCCTCCTGCTGTAGTGCTGGGAATCAAACCTAAGGCACTATGCAAGTATTTGACCACTGAGCTCCATCCCCAATACACTCTTCCTTCACAGTTTTTAAAGACAGGGACTTGTTGTAGAGTCCAGACTGGGTTCGAACTCACTATCCTTTTATCTCTGTCTCCCCAAGTGTTGGAATTACAGGTGGGAGCCACCATGCCTGATTTTAAATCAGGCTTCTTAATCTTTAGCTCTTTTTTCTTTGATTTTGTTTATTATTTACTATTATAATTATTGCGCATGTGGAGATCAGAGTACAGCTTTCTGAGTTCAGTTTTCTGCTTTGTCTTTTTTAGGTTTTATTGCTGTGAAGAGACACTATGACCACCACAACACTTATAAAAGAAAACATTTAATTGGGGTTGGCTTACAGTTCAGAAGTTTAGTCCATTAACAACATGGTGGGGAAGCATGACATCATACATGCTGACTTGGTCCTAGAGGGGAGCTGAGAGTTCTACATCATGATCTGAAGGCAGCAGGAAGTGAACTGCATGCCACATGACTGAGTCAGTGCTAGTCTGGTTTGAGATTTCCTCTGCCAATGGAATTAATTCAAAACTCTTCACTTCAGCCTCAGGGCAAGGGCAAAAAAGCAGCCACATTCTTGGCCAAAATATTACAAGAACAGTCTCTAGACCACATGCTAGAATTCTTCTCCCCTGAAACCTTTTGAGCCAGGCCCCCACCATTAAACTTGCCCCCAGCACCACTGTCTTCCATGCTCCTACTAGTGTGGCCCATTAAGCAGTGCTTAAAACGTTCCACTGCTTTCCCAACCCTGAGTCCCAAAAACATTGTCAGTTCTATCAACCCCACTCCTGGTGCCAACTTCTGTCTTAGATTTTTCTATTGCTATGAAGAGATGGCCTCACCACAACTCTTATAAAGGAAAGCATTTAATCTGGTCTGGCTTACAGTTTCAGAAGTTTAGTTCATTATTATCATGGCAGGAAAACATGGCAGCACATAGGCAGATATGGTGCTGGAGAAGGAGCTAAGAGTTCTACATCTTGATCCACAGGCAGCTCGCAGTGAACTGAGCCTCATTTCATCCAATAATTCCACACCTACTCCAACAGGGCCATACCTCCTCATAGTATTACTTCCTATGAGTCTGTCAGGACCAGTTACATTCAAACCACCACAAACCCATCTTTGTGGGGGTTGTCGGGATTGTGTGGCAAGCATCTTTACCTACTGAGCCATCTCCATGGCCCAGTCTGAGTCAAGTCCCCCAGGAGGTCTCTAATAAATGTACATTATTTATTACAATTAAGGTTTAATATTAAATCATTATCTGATTCTGTATCTTGAAGAGCCTGGTGGATTATGTGTGAAGCATGTTGGCTTTGAAAAACAGCTTCGTCTAAGTTACTATACTACTATACCATATTTAAGATACTATAAATACAGAGTTTGGAAATCAGCAGTTGTCTTACTTGACCCTTTGAATTTCTCAAAGGCAGTCGTATCAACCCAACTCATTTCTGTCATTCATGTGCATATATTTATGTATATATTATACGTATTTTATATGCTTTTCAACGATTGGTTTATTCTTATTTTATGTGCATTGGTATTTTGCTGCATGTATGTCTATGTGAGGTGTCGGATCCCCCTAACTGGAGTTAAACAGTTGTGAGCTGCCATGTGGGTGCTATCATCTAACTCCATGTTCCCACGTCTAAAAACTTCCTAAGAAAAGTTGCCCAGAAGGTGAGGTTCTTGAGCCATTGAATATTTACAAATATCTCTACATCCCTTTGAAATGTGACTGATAATTTATTGAAATGTAGAATTTTAGATTAAAAACATTTTCTTTCAGAACTGAGATGATAGTCCAGGTCTGTCTTTTAACTTCTGATGTTGCTGTTTTAAAAGTTTGATGTTGTTCTTATGCTTGTTTCTTTTGCCTGTTTTTTTTTTCTTTCCTCCATTTTTCTTTTTAGAAAGTTTTAGAAACTTTTCTATCTCTTATGTTATAGAAATGACAATGGTTGTGGGCATTGGAGAATATCTTTATTCATTCTTTTTGCTGAGGTAATTAGAGCATTTTATCCCCTAGTGCCCATTTATCAATCTCTTTTTCTTTTTAGTTCATTCTTTGGAATATTTCCTCAACTTTATCATCTAAAATTTATATTTAATTTTTTAAAGAAAACCTTTGTTTATTTTGTATATGAATGAGTGCACGGGTGTAGTACAATTTTACCAGTTGTTCCCCCTTGTTGTCCCTATGTTTAATTTTTGAAAAATAAATTTAGCTATATTATTAATTGCAATTCTTAAAATTTATCTTTAGTTTTGACATTGAAGAGTAAATCTGGACCCCCAGAGACCTTCTGAAATTAAAAATTTTATTTCCATTATAACTTATTCATGATTTATGATTACAGGAGGTTTTTTGTAAAAATGAAATGTTTTTGAATTGCTTTTGTTCTTTGTAGCTTACCTTTTACTCTTTGTAATAGTCCTATTGCCCCAGAAGTCCATTTCCCCCATTTATTTCAGTCTCCTTTTCCACATTTGAGGCTTTTAAATAAAATCTGTGGTGCTCATGGCTGTTTGTTCATATATCTAGTAGGGAGACACTAGACTATGGTCATGCCCAGCATGTACAAAGGCTTGGGTTCAAGCCCCAGCACGGGAAGGAAAAAATGGAATTCTAAGAAATAAACATTGTAACTCAATTCGATTCTGGAAGCATGATTGGTGACATCAGGTGATCAGGTGGCAAGCCATCCTTTCTCTTGAGCACACCAGGGCTTGTCTCTGGGTATGGCCTTCTCTTCCTGTCTCCTAGTTGGAAGCTGCCATCCCCAAGTACAGTATTGCTCCTTTTCACTTAACCCAAAGGAAACACTGCAGTTTCTTGAGGGACAGAGAAGACTGGCTGCCATTCAGGGTGAATAGAGACCTCTTCTACTAAATTTTCACTAACGTTCCTGTCTATCCAGATCCCTGTGTCTGTGCTTGGTGCTCTGTGGAGTGAGTAGCCATGCCACAGTCCCCAGGCTTGTGGTTCCTCTCTGCTGAGTGTTACACGCCTCTCTTCATTCTTTCAGAAAAGCCACTGTGGAGCTCTTAAATACAAGGTTTTCCATGAGGGTAGGAAACGGTCAGTTTCACTGATGAGTGTAATCCCAGCACCCTGAGCAGTGCCTAACTTTGTAATAAATAAAGAGAAAATTGAATGGGGAAAGGGTTGTTCTGTACATCTCTGTCTTCTTGTGAGGCTGGTAGAATTCCATGAAACTGGAAGCCCTTCCTGCTTGTGAGGAGAACCAAAGGCCGAACAGGCATTGAGGTGAGACCAAAAGAGGCAAGCGCCCCAAGCCCATGTGCCCATATGAACCCACATAACAGTTCAGGGCTTCAAGAAGGGCAGAGTTCTTTTTAATTTTTTTAATTATTCTTCTCTCATATAATACATCCCTCCACTCCAGCCTGTCGCCTATACCACCTCCCCTCTCCCCAGATCCTCTGCTCTTCTGTTTGTTTCACTTCAGAAATGAGCGGGGGATATCAGCGAACACAGCATAACAAGATACAATAAGACTAGGCACAAACCCTCATATCAAGGCTGGATGAGGCAACCTAGTAGGAAGAAAAGGATCCCAAGAGTAGGCAAAAGAGTCAGAGACACCCCTCTCCCACTGTTAAGAGTACTGCAAACACCCCAACCTAAACAAGCACAACATATATGGAGAGGATCTATTGCAGACCCATTCAGGCCCCGTGTTTGCTGATACTGTCTCTGTGGGATCCTATTGGCCCTATTAAGTTGATTCTGTGGGCCATGTCCTCCTGGTGTCCTTGACCCCCTCCTGCTCCTACAGTCTGCCCCCCCACACTTCTGCAGGGTTCAAGGGGGAGTTCTTATAGTCTCTAGTAGGTGACCTGAGGGAAACTGTGACCTTGACTTCTGTGACCATCTTATCATCTAAGTCCAGGACTATAGGAAGTGCTGCTTTTCCAAGAGGCTAGGGAATGGGTTCCTCCAATCCCCATCTGTGCTTTTGAAGACCTGGTGGGCTGAAATAGAATGGGTTGGCAAAATTAAAATTGCCACAACTGCCAGGAAGCCACACCTTCTGGTTTTGGGAAGGGGTGATAGGACCTAGTCACCCCTTCACAGATCACAGTGAGGATGGGACCACAGCTCTCTTATCTGTGCAGGGGAGACTCTGTATATTGTATCTCCTCATATTGTCCAGAGGCCCTGACTGGGCATTTTGGTTATCAGGGAATTAGAGGTTTTATTCAAAGCCAGAAGCTGAGGAAAAGAGAATTCCTGGGCTGCTGCTCAGTTGAGGCTTCCTTGTGTCTTTTGTTTTAGGACTGCTGACGTGGGAATGTGTAATGACCAGAGCACCGCCCTTTTGCTGCCAGCTGCCTGCAGCTCTGGGAAGCTGGCTGACCCAAGGTGAAGCCAAGGGTGGCTAATGAGTCATTAAGAGCCTTTATCAAATTAGGATTATAATCCATCTCAACATGCACGGGAAAACGCTTCAAATTATCCGCTTTCTTCATTGCAACTCCAAAGATTTGGCAGAAAATTATCATGAGAGATGTCTGGAAATTGACAGGCTGCGCTGATGTGTGGCTAAGCTTCCATGACCCTACTAGCTGGAAAACGCAGCCACACAGCCAGGTCCATATGCTTACACTGGAGCTGGTACACAGAAGCATTCCTGCCATAAATACTAGTGCAGGACACTACCTAGGTAGACAGATAGGTGTACACACTCACAACAGGTCAAGCCATTAGCATTTATTCATCAGTTTATATAGGCTGACATTATTGCCAAATGCAGGAAAATGGGAAAGAGATGGGAAGATAGGAAAGAAATATGTGCTCCTTTTCCTTATGAAGTTCTAGGTCTATTTGGGTTGGGAGCCAAGGCACAAATATAAACTTGAAATTGTAGAATACGAACAAAGCAATCTCCAGGTGCATCATGTTCTGGAGAGAACTTGAACTCAGAAGGACCTTAGATCTGTGTATTGACAGCTAAGTAGAGCTCTTAGAGGGAATGGGTTATGATTTGGGTATGAATATTGCCACTGCCATAGTGACAGTAGCCAACAGTGATGAAGCAGAAGAGCTGATAAGAACAAAAGGAGTACAGGCAATATAGAATGGTGACCATTCTATAATGTGACTTCTGAGTTCATATCTGGTGGCATGTAGCAGGCCCACTGGGGTGCTGTGGAGTGGTGATGAGCAATTAGGGTTTTGGAGCTGAGACACAGTCAACGGACACTGTTATTATTGTTGTTACACTTCTATCTTCTTCCTTGCTAAGCAAATCCAGTTCCCAGTGCTAGGTGAGCTGGGCTACCTTGCTCCTTCGTTTGCTAACTCCTTGTAGATTTTCCTTTACAGCACAAAAGACGGACCCAGGTCCTGTGGGAAATGTGGCTTGCATCCTTCCCAGAACTGTTGGTAGCTTCTTCCCACCCTATAGTCTGGTAGCTGTAGGTTCTGGCGGCCAGAACAAGGTTGAATGAAGCCAGCCATGCAGTCCTCAGCTGGGAAGCATTTATGGTGGAAAGCAATCTCAAAGGCAACAGCTGTGGCCGACAGAGTTCATCCCTTGGGGCGGAGAGGAGCAGAAGGAAGCAGGGTGGTCTGAGGAGGATGAGGAGGATGAGGAGGATGAGGGTGGGAAGAATGGAGATAGAATGTCCCTTATGGAGACATGGGGACAGAGGGATGACACTTGGGATGATGATGAGGGCGATGGGTTCTCCGGAACAGAAGAGAGGAGTCTTTGTTTGGGGAGAGATGGATTTTTTTCCCTCTGCAGCTTGAGGAAGGCAATGGATATCTTAACAATGTCCCTCATTCCTTGCTGCAGTCAGGTAGGGCTTGGGGAAGCTAAAGAGATTGAGGAGCTATTGAACCAGAGTGACATCTTACAGTGATGAACGACAGACTTCAGCCTAGAAACACAGCTGACACTCTGACAAGACAACGGCTCCAGTCAGGCGTCTTCAATAACATGGCAATTTAAAATTTTCTAATAGCTACTTTTAAAAAGAAAAAGAAACAGATGGAAATAATTTTTTTTTCTAAACTCTGTGTATTTAAAGTATTACAGCACCTGGGATTGGGCTCAGGGCCTCATTTACGCCAGGCAAGCCTTTTACCACTGGACTACCCACCAGTCCTAGAATAGTCTGTGGCGTGTGTGTGTGTGTATGTATGTATGTGTGTGCATGTGTGTGTGCATGTGTGTGCATGTGTGTGTATGTGTGTATGTGTGCATGTGTGCATGTGTGTATGTATGTGTGTGCATGTGTGTGCATGTGTGTATGTGTGTGTGCATGTGTGTGCATGTGTGTATGTGTGTGTGCATGTGTGTGTGTGCATGTGTGTATGTGTGTGTGCATGTGTGTGTGTGTGTGCGTATGTGTGCGTATGTGTGTGTATGTGTGTGTGTGTGCATGTGTGTGTGTATGTGTGTGCATGTGTGTGTTTATGTGTGTATGTGTGTATGTATGTGTGTATGTGTGTATGTGTGTGCATGTGTGTATGTGTGTATGTGTGAGCATGTGTGTGTTTATGTGTGTATGTGTGTATGTATGTGTGTGTATGTGTGTGCATGTGTGTGTATGTAGTGTGTGTATGCATGTGTGTATGTGTGTGTATGTGTGTATGTGTGTGTATGTGTGTGTGTTTTCCTGGAGATCAGGCCTAAGGTTTCCCTATGTGAGCAAGCATTGTTCTCTGGAGCTATAGCCACAGGGTTTGGTTGTTCTTATGTTTTGTTTGTTTGGGTCTGTTGATTTTGTTTTCCTTGAGACAAAGGGTAAGGTCTTGCTGTTCAGCCCAGGGCTTGCTGTGGAGTCCAGTCTTCCTCCCTCACCTCTTGAACCACCACCGCCTGGCTGGAAAATCATTCTTTTTTTCTTAAAGATTTCTTTATTTATTATGTATACAGCGTTCTGCTTGCATGTACGCCTGCATGCCAGAAGAGGGCACCAGATCTCATTACAGATGGTTGTGAGCCACCATATTGGTTGCTGGGAATTGAACTCGGGACCTCTGAAAGAGCAGCCAATGCTCTTAAGCTCTGAGCCATCTCTCCAGGCTTCCTAAAATAATTCGTAATGAAATATTTTGCACTCTGCATACTAGGTCTGCTACATCTACCCTGTGTACTCCGTTGGCAACCCCTCAGTTTCGACTGGCAAGGTTTCGAGTCTCAGGTGTTTATGGGACAGCAGAAGGCTGTGTTATCCTTGTTCGAGTTTCTGTGGCCATCCTCTTGGGATGTCATTTCTCAGAAATGGCTCAGTTTTAAACTCATCATGACATTCTTTTTTTTTTTTCTTCCTAGAGCTGAAATATTTTGTCCCAATCTCACTCTTTCTCAATTCCTTCAAACTGAAAGGTCTAGTTCCCTCATTTCATCAGACCCTGCAAAATCACCCGCAATCCTCAGAGCGGTGGTTCTCAACCTGTGGGGCGAGACCCCTTTATATTATGATTCATAACATTAGCAAAATTACAGTTATGAGGTAGCAATGATATAATTGTGTGGTTGGGGGTCACCATAACATGAGGAACTGTATGAAAGGGTCGCAGCATTAGGAAGGTTGAGAACCACTGCCTTACAGACTCTCATCTGGAGTTGAGGGTTGGGCAAGCAAGCACACTTGAGAGGGAGGGAGGAGAGAGAGAGAGAAAAAGAGAGAGAGAGAGAGAGAGAGAGAGAGAGAGAGAGAGAGAGAAATGCATATGCACCTGTATGTGTAGTTGGAGAAGCAGAGGCGCTAAGAAGCAGACCCAAAGAGGAAGCCATCACTGCTTGTAGATTATATTGCATTATGTACCCAGTGGTCAAATTTTGTCCTCCCACCTCAGAGGTAGGAAAAGAATCAGCAAAGGTGCTTGCTTCTCAGGGTCAGAAGGAAGAAAGGTGGGAGGAAAGAAAGGGAAGGGAAGGGAAGGGAAAAGTGAGGAATCCAAGCTAGGCCAGGAGCTTGGATTCTAATAAGAACTCAGGGGCCCCACCTTTCAGGAGACTTACTATGGCCTGGACTCTACAGAGTCCTGTTGTGCTTTGTCAGGAAAGAAGTGAACCTTTCTCTTTTGGCCCTGGCCCCTCAAGCACCAGGATCCAGGGTGGGAAAGGAGGCCGTGGCAGCCAGCATTCCCCTTCCTCTTTCTTTTACTTCCACTATCTGTGTTATGGCCCTCAGGGCCTGTCACAGCACTCTTGGTATACAGTGTCCCTCTTCCTCAGGCCAATTAAATAGGCAGTCTAATCAAAGTCCCAGCAAAGTGCTGTGGTAGCCTTGGGTAAAGAGCTATTAAAGCTAATGGCTGCCGCGTATTGAAGAGCCTCTCGTGTGCCAGGGACTGTGCTAAGCTCCTTACATTCACGATTCTACTTAATCCCCATGGTCCCATGAGTTGGCTTCTATTGCCATCCTCATTTTATAAATGCAGAAACAAAGACCCGGAGAGCACCAGCAACATCCCAGATGGCCGGTTACTTTGTGGCAGCCTGGAGCTCTGAGCCAGGTCCTGGTGACCCAAAAGTTGGAGTGAGACCCAAGATCATGATTAAAAGAGGTGATGTTTTGGCTAAGTCTTAGAGACAGAGTGTGGTGATGAAACGGCACTGAGGACTTAGCTGGAGAAATAGCCAGAGCCAATACGGGAGAGAAAGGGCACAGGGTTTGTTTTGGGACCCGAGAGCCTAGCAGTATCAGGAAAGGTTATCCCCAAAGCTCTCCGTCACAGAGTTCCTAGAATATAGATTCCAGAGCCCTTACTAGGACTACTTTCTCTAGAACTGGACCTGGAACCCTGAATCAAAACATCCAGAAGTTCTGATGCAGGCAATCCATACACTATGATCCAGTGGATGGTGGAATGAGGAGGGAGAGAAAGTAAGTAGAAAAATATAAGGGAGATGAGAGAGGAGGAAGAAAAGAGGAGAAGAAAGAAATGGAGGAAGAAGAAACGGAAGTAGAGAAAGAGGAGGAGGAGGAATTTGAAGACCACATTTTGTAGAGGCAAGGTCCCTCCCTTCTTTTTATTTTATAGCCCAACAAACTTCGTGGGGGTTTTGTTGTTGTTTTATTAGTTTTTGAGGTAGAGTCTCCTATACTCCATGGTAGTCTTAAACTTGCTATATAGTTGAAGGTGATCTTGAACTTTCTCTACTTTCTAAGAGCTGAGATTACAGGCATGAGCTACCATATTCCTGGCTTATGTGGTGGTACCAGAAATCAAATACAGGGCCTCCTGTATGCTAGGCAAAGACTTTACTAACTGAGCTATATCCTTGTTAAAAAAAAATACTTCTTATATGTAATTGACATATAGTGATTGTGTATATTTATGAATCACAGTGTGATATTTTAATGTTGCCAGTGTGTACCGCATAATCAGCTCAGTACTTACTTGACATCAACTTTTTATCTTCCACATATAAATAAGAACACTGGCTTATGTCTTTCTGTGGCTGACTTATTTCACTTAATGTGATGTCCTTCCATTCTATCTATGATGCCATGACTGATAACATTTTATTCTTTTGTGGTTGAATAATATCCCATTTTGTGTGTATATATGCAAATTATTTTTATTATTTATTGAAAATTTCAGCCAACCTTTATGCTAAATCTCTTAGGTAATAAAAAATCATTGTGATTTTGAGGGGAAATCAAAATGTGATCCAATCTTTTTTAAAAAATTTATGTTTTATGGGGCTGGGGAGATGGCTCAGAGGTTAAGAGCACTGGCTGATCTTCCAGAGGTCCTGAGTTCAATTCCCAGCAACCACGTGGTGGCTCACAACCATCTGTAATGAGATTTGGTGCCCTCTTCTGGCATGCAGGGATACATGCAGACAGAACATTGTGTACACAATAAATAAATAAATAAATAAATAAATAAATAAATAAATAAATCTTTTTAAAAAATTTATGCTTTATGTATTTTTTTAGGTCTGAGTGCTCTGTCTGCATGTATGTATGCCTACATGCCAGAAGAAGGCATCAGATCCCATTATAGATGGCTGTGAACCACCATGTGGTGCTGGGAGTTGAACTCAGGTCTTTTAGAAGGAAGATCATCGGATACTCTTAACCTCTGAGCCATCTCTCCAGCCTTGTAATCCAACATTTGTTTTAGGAAGACTATTCTGTCTGTGGGGATAAGAATCAGAAATTCTTAGACCGTTTAGGAAAACAAAGTACCCCAGGTGAGAAGTCTTTTACCTACAGCTGGAGCCATGATGGAGAAATACGTTCTGTTCCATTCAGTAATCATTTATTTAATATGTTTTCTATTCTGGGCATAATGCCAGGCTTTAGGGATTCTAAAAGAAAGTGAGATATTGTCTCCCATCACATTCTCTCAAGGTTCATTTAAAAACAATTAAGCTGGGAAGGGAAAGAGTTGGTAGATGGGCAGTGTTAAAGACTGACTTGTCTCTACCCCTTGACCCACTTATATGTTGAAGTCCTACCTCTCCGTATGACTGTATTTGGAGATGGGTCCTTTAATAAGGTAATTAAGGTTAAATGAAGTCATAAAGTTGGGGCTGAAATCCAATTGGAATGGGGCCTCTTAAGAGGAAGAGGCACAAGAGTTGTCTCTCTGTTGCATGGACACGGGAAAGGCCATGTGAGACACAGAGAGGAGGTGGCATCGGAAAGCCACGAAGATAAGCCTCCGCAGAAAGCAAAGCGCCCTTGAATTTGGACTTTCAGCTTCCAAAATGGTGAGAAAATAAGTGTCTATTGTTGAAACCATCTAGTTTGTGGTATTTTGTTACAGTAGCCTAGGCAGATCAATACAGATAGGTCCTAAATTTTCATTCATAGAATGATACAGGAAGGATTCAACTGGACCACTGTCTGAACACATCTGGAGCTAGAGGTACTCCCTGCTGTGGACTGCTCTTCTGAAGGACAAACAAAAACAGGTGGAAGGAAAAGAAGTCATGGATAATCTTAAGAACTCCAACATGCAGGTGTGTGTGTGCGTATGTGTGTGTGATGGATGGGACCTGTAGCAAACTGCTTGCTTTTACCATTGCGGCATTGAATTATGTGACAATTCGTGTATGGATGATGGGGAAGAAATTGCAACTTATACATTGTAAATCTGGAACAAACTCTACAAACTTAATTTCTATTCTAACTCTTCATGGACAGATCCAGGATTTAGATGTGGAACCTAGGAATTTGACATACTGATAAATGTTCATTAATTATTTGCTAGCTGGAATCTTGGATGGGTCTTTTACTGCCTTATATATTAAGTTTGTCTCCCTCTATGAGAATAAGTGGCTTGAGGAAGGGAGTTGTACTGTGGGCCTCTGTCTCGAAGCTACCCTTACCACTAGTAGGTAGAGGACAAACATTTCTTTTCAGCAATTATAAAAAGAATGGTTACATGTTAGATACCATTTTTAAGCCTTTGCGAGCTACAAGAACAGCCAAAGCAAGCTGAAGTGACTAAAAGTTCCAATGGTAAAGTATGAAAAGGGTATTAGTGGCAATCGTACTGTTTGAGAAGACTCCACAAGTCAATAGTTGATGCCCGTGGGTCTGCTGTCTTAGATGAGTTGGGCATCAGAACTGGGTTTTAGGAAATGAGGATTTGGATAAGTATGGATGGAGGGTATGTGGCTTTTGTCTATCGTATGCCCGTCAGCTAAATATTTACCTCCAGCCTAGTTCTCCCTCCGACTCTACTAGTTCTCATAACTCACCAGCAAACCCCCTCCAAAAGAGAGCAATCCCCTTTCCTGGAAGTCTTGGGCAAGGCCGAAGGGATAGCTCCTCTCCCGAACTATGCCTCAGGTTTCCCTCTGAGACTTTATGGCAGGCTGACCTCCAGTGTCTGGGTTAGTGAGTCTGGTGTTTCTGTACTACATAAAAAGGGCGAAAGGATTCATTATTATTATTTTATTATACAATGTGTAATATATAGTAGCGATTATGCTGTCAGCAGCCATAGTTTTTGGCCACAGATCAGAGGTTGGGGTGACATAAATCTACCTAGTGAAAGTCTTTGGGGGCATCTACAGAACCATGAGAGGATTCAATCCCATCTGTAGCAGCGCATCTCTAGGTGAGCAGTTGTCTCCCCGCCCCCCACAGGAACATTGCAGGTGAGTGTGGAGTCGCAGGCAGGACCTGGGAAAAGAGCACGTCTGGATGTGATGCAGTCTCCTTTAGCCTTGGGATCTAATAGCTCTCATTGTTGCCTGTGTCTGAGGCAGGGGAGGAGTGGCCCAGAGGCTTGAAATGGAGCAAAGGACAGGTTCCAACTTCTTGGGTCAGATCTTTTCCCTTTCAGCTTCCGTTGCTTCTATCAGGCACTTTGTCTCGGCTTCCATCCAGGCTTCCAACCTGGTGAGAGGGTTACAGGATCACCTGCTACCTGCCTGAGGCTGAAGCAGCTCCTCTGTTTGGGCAGAAGGGACCCTTTTCTCCTCTGTGTAGGAAAAGAGCCAGTCTGCATCCTGGGTGGATGAGCCTATACTTGGCACTTAGTAGGGTACTTGTCTTTGTTGACTAAATGGTAACATGCATGGTTGTCACCGGCTTGCTTTGGTCTTCCATTGCAGACGTGACTTAGGTGAAGAGTCTTTTCTGTGTCTGGAACAGATTAGGTCATCCCAGCAGGCCCAAGCTGAGACAGAGCTGCCCCTAACCTTACTGGGCCCCAGTTCCCAGGATACACTGGGATATACTTCTTTTAAAAAAGAAGCAGCAGTGGTTTCCAGGCGCTTGCCTGACATTTGCCCAGGGTTAAGCTTCTGATAAAGCCTCTCCCCTTCTTATCGCTCCCCCTCAACCATCCCATCATACTGTCACCCCCTGGATGAACCAAGCGCCCCAGGAAGCCCACAGCAGAAAAAAAAAGCTCTTGAGACCGGGGATAACTAACCATCTGAGCACCTTTGCTGGGGCCAAGGTAATGAGAATTATTCAAATGCAATCATAAAAACGAGGCCAGTCAGGCAGGAATGGGGTGGGGGTGTGATGGAGGGAACATTTCTTGCCAGTTTGAAGACTTCTGTTTTCTGGGTGTTCTCTTGAGGTCCAAAGACAATTTCTCCTCTTCTCAATCTCTTCAGCACCTGTTGTCTTGGAACTCTGCACCAGCTGATCGCTAAGAATGACATGGAGTAGGGGTGCGCCTGAATTTCTGGGGTCCACTGCGCTGCCTATCTCTGAGTGAGATCTGGAGGTTTCTTCCCCAGTGCGTGCTGCCTCTCGCCAGCAGCAAGCAGGCCCGCTTCTGCTGTCTGAGCCTATCCTCCAGTAGAGGGAGACACTCTAGCAGCTCCTCGCCTGGGAAGGACGGGGCTGGAAGTGGGTGGGGGCGATGGGGGGGTGAGAAAGGGGGAGTGGGGAGAGGGGAGGTGTGCGCGCGCGGGGGGGGGGGGGGGGGGGGGGGGAGTCCGGGGGGCGGGTCCCTGTGTCGCTGACGTCCCGAGCAGTGCTGGGAAGTATAGGCTGTGTTGTCACGCCGGTGTCAGTCTGATGAAGATTGGCATCAGGTAAGCTGTCATTCATTTCCATGTCAGAGACGCTTTTGCAGGCGGCGGCGGCGGCGGCGCAGCGGCGGCGGCTGCTGCTGCGGGCGGCTGCCTCAGAGCGCGTGTGTTTTATTCCAGTCCCCAAGCCAGAGTATTATTCATTGCGACAGGGCAAGGAGGAGAGAGGGAGAGAGGGAGGCAGCAGGGAGGAGAGAGGGAGGCAGCAGGGAGGAGGGAGGCAGAGAGCAGAGAGGGACGGCGGGAGCGTGCAGAGAGAAGCTGGGGAAGCGCCGGGAGAGCGCGGAGCGAAGCGGCGAGAGGGGAGGCGAGGCAGGGCGAGGAGGCGGCGAGAAGCGCGGGGCCCACCCGCTCCCGGACCCGGTCGGTGCGCAGCTCCGCAGCCGCCGCCTCGCCCCGCTCCGCTCCGCTCTGGCCCGGGCCGGGCGCGCATTGTCTGCGGGTACGAGCAGCAGGGCGGCGGACTCAGAGTGCAGTGGCCCGCGAGCCTGGAACGGGCGGGCCGGGAGCCGTGCGCCCGGAGCTTCCCGGGACTCGAGCCTAGGGACGAGCGCGTCCGCCTGAGTCCCGGCGCCGGCGGCTCCTGGCTGGGCGCTCGGCGGTGCTAGGCTGGGAACTGCGGGCCGGCTTCGGCTTCTCCTTTCCCGGGCTCTAGGAGTCCGGTGGCTGGCGCTTACTCGGTGTCACTAGCCAGGAGCTGCCTTCAAGTGGCTGGAAGCGGGAGCAGCCCTTGTCTGGACCAGCCGGGTGGCTGGAGTCAAGCGGCGGCGGTCGCGTCCTGAGAGGCCCGGGAAGGCAGGGAGAGTGGAGGTTTGCAGGAGTATCAGTAGAGGGGACAGGAGAACATGCGTGGGGGGGTCAGAGAAACCAGGACCCGAGGGGCGACGATCTGGGACTCTAGCCGGGAGTAGGGAGAGAATTTGTAGGGTCATTGGCTTTCTGCGTATTGTTGGGTCTTTGGGGCGGGGAGGGGAGGATTAGGGGCCCTTGAGAAGAACTAGGAGATGAATTCGTAAAAGGAGGGGAGGGTGGGCACGGAAATCGACCCGGAGCCGAAGGGGATGGGTCAGGGTCCTTAATGTGCCACATGAAGTTTCTGTTTCTTTTCAGTTAGGCGAGGGAGATCTGCTGGGCTCTCAAGCCGAGGAAGAAACGAGCGCAGTGGGCCGAGCTTTCTGGAGAGTCCTTCACAGGGCAGCCAGGGTTCCCGCGCGGGCGGGAGACCCGGGTTGGGATTGGGAGGGGGATGCGGATCAGCCCCAAAAGGAGGGCTGGGCTTTGGAGCAGGCTAGAGTTTGGGTTATAGGATCCAAGGTTGTTTTCAGAATTGGGACGGAAGGGTCGCTGTGTAGTTTACACGCCGGCAAAAGAGAAGGGCTGGAGGTAGGCGCTGGGCTCCCAGTTACATCTGACTCCTGAGTGGGTGACGTTTTTTAGGTCCGAAACACAGGATCACGACTCATTATTGGGGTTCAGGCTATTGGAATCTGGGGAGAACTGCGTGTATGGGTCCTGACAGCGTGAGGGAGGATAAGCTTAAACACAGGCAAGAAAAGTAGTTGATCCCAGCCGTGGTGAATGAGCCCTGAATGTTTGTTGCTTCTCCCCCAAAGCCAGTTTTGAGGAGGATAAGATTTGAGGTGCTCAGGGCTGGGTCCTAGGAGAAGGATCCCGGAAAGCAGACAAATCTAGGGAGATTCCGTGCGATGTGATCAGGTAGCCTCACCCAGCTCGGAGTGGATCCGAGGACCTGACCCTGCAGGCTCAGCCACTCTGCGGCCGCAGCATGGTGAGGTGATTGCTGGTGGTCCGCCGGTACAGCGGGCCGGGACGTGGGCAAGGGGACTGCTAGTAGCGAGGTGCCACTGGGGCTTGTAGAGTAGTGGCTGACTCCGAGGGAAAGATACTTCCGAACTCGGGAGCCCTGATGCGACTTGCTGCCTGTTCATCCCCCAAGCGGTGCTTGCTTCATCCTCCGCAATGTCGGAGAACGCACACGCCGGCCCATAGGTGCAAGGTTCTGCGCTAGGGGCAGGAGGAAGTTCGGGGTTCCTTACCCTTACACGTTTTCTTGGGACTTCTCCAGGATGTTGACTTTTGGGAATTCAAATGCTCATCGCCTGGTAAAATCCAAGTTAACAAGCTAAAGCAGATTTAACCGACACCCTCCCCCCAAACACACACACACCCAAATCTGTGAAATGATGGTGTTCAAAAGAAACACGGTTTTATCCCAATCTCCTGCTCCTTTGCCCTCTCACTCTGCCTTCTGACCTTCTTGAGGCCCCAGGACCTTAGTGCAAATGTGTGTGTGTGTGTGTGTGTGTGTGTGTGTGTGTGTGTGTGTAGGAGTGTAGAGGTGTTTCTCATTGCGGGATCATATCTCACACTAAAACTGCCTTCTCAAGGTTTGGGCCTAGCTCAACAGTGAGTGGAGTGTGAAGAGGTCCTGCAGCGGGGAAGAGCTGGGGGGGGGGTTGTGGGGGTTACACTCTGGTCATTTAGATAAAGAGTGGTTGAGTGATGGAGGGTGTGTGTGTGTGTGTGTGTGTGTGTGTGTGTGTGTGTGTGTGTGTTAGGGGTTTATTTCCTCCATGCACGCTTGCACCCTGAATTGAGAAAGCCAGTCAGCCCTTTGGGGCACTGAAGCCGCAGAACCCACGAATGGCCACCGCGGCCCGGGGCGCGGCAACAGCTATCGCGGCTGAGCTGTTGTTTTCCAGACTTGGAATTCCTGCGCGCTCTTCTCCAGCCGAGAGCTGAGCGGGGGAGGGAGCGCTGACCCTACCGAGACTCCCCGGTCACCGCCTCCCTTTTGTGAGAGCGAAAGGCATGAAAGCCTAGAGAAAGAGGAGCTGCAGGGAATGAGGGCCAGGGGGTTACTGGAGATGGGCCTAGCAACGACCACAGTAAAATGCCTCGTGCAAATCGCAGCGAAGTGTACCCAACTCGAGACTGGCTGTTTTATGATCCTTTCTAGGAGTTTACTGCTCTGTGCTTTTAAGCCTATAGATTGCTTTAAGTTAATGAAAGTGCTGCTTTCAAAAGAGCCTTTTTATTGTGCGGCAGCGACAAACCCAGTACCTCCCCTTTACTCTTCCAAAATGGGCCCATTTAGAAAGAGGGAGCTTGCTGGGGTTCCCACATGAACAGAGCTGGGGGGGGGGAGGACACTATGTGACAATGAGGATTAATAAAAGTCAGTGTCCACGTAATTCAGAAAGATGAGTTAACTTCTCGCCTGTCCAGTTTCGTCTGTACATCCTTCGGAGGCTACCTTTAAAAGGTTGTTCAGTGCCTCCCTGGTCACCCCCTCCCACACTGCCTAATTCAACCCAACGTGGGATTCAGGATTTCAACACGATTACCAATTCAGACTGTTACTAAAACATTTACTTGGGACCTGGGGGAGGGGCCTTGCCTTGCTGTTCAGTAAGATAGATGGGGTAAAGGGCTGGGAAACCCGAGGAAGAATAAGGCAGGCTGTTTTTCAGCGTGTTTTTTTTTTCTTTCCTTTTTCCCGCCTGCCTTTCAATCTATTTGGCACAGAAGGTGAGATGACAAGGATTTTGACTAACACAGAAACTGTAGTGGGGCCTGCCTGTGGCTTTGACCACATGTCATAACCATTTAAACTGTGGTTAGCTGTTCAAAGCTCAGAGCTTCTCCAAGCTGGGTTTCATTAACTCTACACCAGTTGCCTGGAAGTTCAGTAGCAATAAATTGCATAAACACATTTGAAGTAAGTTAGTGATGAAATAAGGAGAACTCCTGTCTTGTGAGTGGAGAATCCTAAATTCATGGCGTTCTAACTTAACTGGAAACATACTTCCTCTCTCTCGGCCTTAAAGTTTATAGGTGCACGGGAGTGTGTGTTATATTTCTCTGCCATGTCCATCTTCAACCCTGGGCTGTAACTCATTAGAGACCAAGGCAGGCCTAAGAAGCAGAAGGCTGGCTGTTAAAAGGGTCTCTATTAGCTCCATTTAGGAACTGAACCAGAGCGAGCGATCAACCTGATTACCTTGCCCTTCCTGAACTCATCGGGCAATATAAACTGCCACAGAGTTAGGACAAATTAGATTTTTAAATGTTAGAAGCTTAATAATACCGTGTTGTTAGCAATTGAAATTGTTTTTTTTTTTATTAAAGAAACAACCAATAAAATTTATAGGCTTCCAACATGTTGCAAAAATTCCTTGGTATTTATTTACACTACCACCCCACCTTTTCAGAAGTGCAACCTCCAATTTTGGACTTTTGTTCCTGATTTGCTTAATATGGAGCACATTTCAAAAAATTTAATTGGAGGCAAGTAAATGGTGCTGTTATGAATTTTCCTTTATCCTCTGCTGTGTTGCACTGGGGCTGCCACACTATAATATAAATGTGTGCATATATGCATATATGTATACACACCAACACATACACACACACACACACACACACACACACACACACATATATATAAATGTGTGATGCAATTGCTAGAGGTGACAGTATGTGAGTCAAAGTGTCTGGATCAAATAAAATACAGATTCTAGGATGGAGACAGTGGAAAGGGTGCCATCAAGGAAAGGCAGAAGAAGTGATATGGAAAATGAAATCATCATGAGTCTCCATGAGCCTCGAATCTAACCAATACACCACGCTTTGTGTGAGACCCTTCATATGAAACCCATGACTTATT
Organism: Microtus ochrogaster; assembly: GCF_000317375.1. Lineage (NCBI taxonomy): Eukaryota > Metazoa > Chordata > Mammalia > Rodentia > Cricetidae > Microtus > Microtus ochrogaster. The sequence goes on along the minus strand of NC_022012.1, from coordinate 30,754,875 downwards.
GGAAATTGAATTATATTGAGAAGCAGAATTTAGAGGGAGGAGCTGCACTCACTGGGTTCTATCCAGACAGCATGCCCAGGATGGTCGCAATGGGGCTCTGCTAATTTAATTAAATCTAATACCTGGTGGGGAGGGAGGAAGACACGGAGGAAGCAGAGGATACTAATCAAGGCTGGCAGGTCAGCATGCTGAGCTAGTATTTGGGCTGGAATTTGAGGGCCTGGCTCTGTGGCTCCAGCGGGTCCCCCAGCTGCCAGGCTTTGGTTTCTTCATCTGTTGAGTGGAATGCAGCATGTGCTGTCCCTTGGTAGGTTGCAGTGAATGAAGGGTGGGCATGGGGCAAGTCCAAGGCTCGCTGCTGTAAAGACTAGAGAAGACAGCCACAGAGGCTTCCTAGCAGCAAGGTCATAGAACTCCCTCTCTTGCCTGGCTCTAGAACTTGTCTTCACAATGTTTCTAGACTTCTGTGAAGGAGTGTCTGGACTTCTGTGAAAGGGTGCAACTTCTGCCTAACTTTACATCTTTGAATCTGAAATCTGTTGTGATTTCATATACTGTTCACTTCGCCAAGAGAGGTTGTCAAGGCCGGACTGGGGAAATCAGCCTGGCTCTCCTCCAGTGGTTCCCTGGAATATCCTATCCTTTGTGCCTCCATTGGGCACAGAATCTGATTGACCAGAAATACAGTCTCTGCTTTTTTCATACAATAGGGGAATAAGGTCCCAGTCCTGAAGGGCTTGTGACATCTGGTCCTGCTGGGGTGTGAGGGAAGGATGGGTGCTGACCAAGAAGAAGCCATAGCCCGGAGCTCACTTAACAGTCTCCATTCTGGCAGATCAAAGCAGATTCTAGGTGAGAAAGTCCCAGAAGTTACACCATCACTTCTCCAAAAGCTGTGCTTGCTGTAGATGCCTTCAGCTCCAGCGCAGGAGTTTGAAACTCAGTGAGCACTGTAATTCACTCACACTGATACTGGGGCACTGATACTGGCTCCAGCAGAATGAGTGTTTCTTCTTTAAATCTCCCCTACTCTGCTGGGGATTCCTAGGGGGTAAGCCTTTCTGCCCAACACAAACCCTTTCCAACTGGGCAGGTTGCAGGTCACATTTTGATTAGGGGTGGGTGAGATTGAGGATAGAGGCAGAAGCTGGCATAGTTAGACAGCTGGGTCTTCCTCCCAGAACTCTTCTAGAACCCTTAGGCACGAGGAAACACCAAGCCCTGGGACACCCCAGTTCATAGTGCTGCATGGAACTTGGAAAGAGCTTGATGCAAATGGGGGATATGTTTGGCTTGGACACCTATCCCTAGGTCTTCCTTGCCTGCCTGGGTCTCTAATTACAAGAAGGAGCGTCGCCGTTAAGACCTATCTCACTAAAAACACACCCCCATGTGTAAGAAGAAACCCTAAACCAGGCAGGATATTTTAAAACTGAAGCAATGAAGATTAGATTAAGTCTCCACCGAACAGCCTGGTTCTCATATTATTTTTGGCTGGAATGTGGAGAAAAACAGCTGGCCCTGGGGCCCCAGGCAGACTCTGGAGGCTTCAGACAGTGTTGGAGGGGTACACTAGGGGGGTAGTGTAACTGTTCTCTGCGTGGTAGGACTGTGGCCAGTTTCTGTCCAGCTCGTTTTAGGGGAACAAAGGGGGAGGTTGTGCTGGGAGAAGGGCAGATGCAGATGGGCCAGGAAGGGGGTCACAGAAGGTGTAAGTCACAGAGTATCAGGCAGTCTTTCAATTCCCCCCACTTCATGAAGAACTAGTCATTGTGTTAGTGTATGCCCACTCTCAGATTTGGCAATCCAGCTGTTCTTTACTTGGTCTTTGAAGGAGTCTTCATGTGCTTGGTCTGATTTGGGTGGATAGAGAGAACAGGTAGCTGTCCAGATGTCAGGCATCACAAACACTTGTCCTGCCTTGCACAGAACTTACAGTGCCATTGGTGTCCTGGGACAGTCCTAGGCATTGATGACGACAAAGACAAACCACTGGAGCCTGGCCTGAGGGCCCTACGGAGGCAAGGACACGGGCCCCAGCATAGATGGTGTATTTAGAGTCTCACTCTGTGTTACTTGTATGGGTTACAGGCTGGCTAAGATCACTGATTCTGTTTCCTCACCTGTAACCCGCGGGATAACGGAGCACAGCTGGTAAGGTGGAGGAGAGACTGTGTATCACCCGGGACTATGCCAGCCACAGAAGAAAGCGTTTCAACTCTGGCTCTCTCCACACTCTTCACAGCTTTTTGAGACAGGAACCAATAATAGGTGGCTCTTTCAGCTTCCTCCTTTTTTAAAAACAAAAAACAAAAAAAAAACATTTTTTTTCTGGGACAAGGCATGGGGTCCCTTGGATCAGCATGGAGAATTTAGCAGGTTGGTTGGAGGCTGAAGAGAAAAATAGATGCCCAACCCCCAGGGCAGCTGGGAGTCTGGGAGACACAAACCCAGGAGGGAGAGAATACAGACGTGGGAGAGAAAAGGTGCCCACCTGTTGTTAACCAGAGGAGGCAGGAGAAGCATGGGCCTGGAAGAGTGGCCACAACCAGCTCCTTTCCTGAGGACACAAACACGGAGAAGGAGCTCTCCTCAGTTGGGTGGGGAGGGCTGGAGGGGGAGGGGCGAAACCTGACACTCCCCAGGTCACTGTGCTCTGGGCTCTCAGCTAGACTGTCAGGGTGACTGAGGGTAGGGTGGAGCGGGACAGCTTGGATTAGAAAAAATTACTCAGTCCTTCTGTCTGTTCCAGGTGGCCAAAAGTGCCTGTTTCTTTCTACACACGGTGGATTCTGAGGCAACTTTTTGGTGTAGACTTCTCAGTGGAGGCAGTGCCGCTGAATGAGTTAGTGTGTGAAGTCCATGCCCTCCTTAGAACCCAAGTGGAAGAAGCAGAGACCCTAGGCCCAGCCCTCCCCCTTTCCATGCTTTGGACCCTTCATGGGAACAGTCAGTGTGTTAGGACGGTCGAGAGAACAGGGGCCACAGGCAGTGGACTCCACTTTAGACCCGGCTAGTGACTGACTGTGTGACATTTGACAGGTGACTTTCCCTCTCTGAATGTTAGTTAGTACTGTCAGGCAACCAACCAGGAGCTTTGACTGGCTCTGAGTGTCTCCTTCAGCTCCAAGTTCCCTGACTATGTTTCCTCCCATGTGGATCCCTTCATGAATGGGAGATCGCTGAGACAGCGACCACAGCACAAACCCCAGTGAGGAATCCTGACAATACACAACAACCAGAGAAGCACAGGCCCTGGAGAACCAAGGGTCGTGTGCACAGAGGCTTGGTGCTGATGCTCCCAGTGGCCTTCCTGGGACCCATGGGAGTAGCTTATTCAGTGTGAAGCACCATCATTAGAAGCTGCAGAAGGCAGCATACTGGGAGAAAGAGTCACTGGCATTGGTGTTTGTATCTGCAGTCTGACCCTGATTCTACTGCCACTAAACTGTGTGTCTTTGGGTACATCCTTTAACCCCTCTGAGCCTCAGTGTTTTTATGCATAGGGTAAAGATACTATGACTGCCAGGCATAGGAGGACTGTGGAAACTCTAGGAAAAACTTTGCAGCTGTGGCGCATTGCTTGCTGTCAATGGTACTTTCCTCTTTCAGAAAATACATTCCCGGCGGGGCAGTGGTGGAGCGTGCCTTTAATCCTAGCACTAAGACAGAGAGAGACAGGTGGATCTCTGTGAGTTCAAGGCCAGCCTAGTCTACCGAGCAAGTTCCAGGACAGGCTTCAAAGCTACACAGAGAAACCTTGTCTCAGAAAACAAAACAAAACAAAAACAAACAAACAAAAAAAAAACAGAAAGAAAGAGAAAGAAAGGAAGAAAGAAAGAAAGAAAAGAAAATACATTCCCTGGGCAGGAGAGATGGTTCAGAGGTTGAGAGACAGCACTGACTGCTCTTCCAGAGGACCTAGATTAATTTCCCAGCACCCACGTGGTAGATCACAACTCTCTGTAACTCCAAGATCTGACACCCTCACATAGTCATACAAGCAGGCAAAACAGGAATGCACATAAAATAAATATAAAAATAGAAAGAGAGGAAAGAGAAAGAGGAAGGAAGAAGGAATAAAAGAAAGAAAAAGAAAATACATACCCATTTGATCCTCTGATCTTTCTGAAGCAGGCCAAAGGATACCATTAAGTCATCTTACAGACTTACAGGAGAAACTGAAGTTGTGGTGGCCTATCTGTGATGGGACATCCTTTAAGATGGCCCAGGTCTCTCTGACTGCCTCTGTCCTTTTCCTTTGTGGGGACTCAGCCCCTTTCTGAGTTCCTGCAGCGCTTAGCCAGACTTTACCTGTGTTTCTCCTGAGAATTTTTTTAAAAACAGAAACCCTGCTCAATTCACCTCCCCCATCACCAGCCTTTTGTCTCACAAATACTGAGTAGAGCTATTGGCTGTCATGGAAGCCAAAACCTATAAGATAGAATTAAAAAAAAAAAAAAAAAACTCTCCTAAACCCTCAGACCAGGCAGGGTTAGGCTAAAGGCAAAGCTGGCTAGGGTGTGCGTGAGTGTGCGCACGCGCGTGCGTGCGTGCATGCATGTGCGTGTGTGTGTGTGTGTGTGTGTGTGTGTGTAAATAAAAAGCCCTTGGGGGCTCAGTACTAGATCCTCAGGTGACCTGCCTGACAGACATCAGTCCCGCGAAAGGCAGCTAGCTGGCTCATAGTGGGGTCTAATTCCTTACTGGGTGTGGGTTTCCTCCTTTCCATGCTGGTCCAGTGTGCAGAGCAAAGGGCAGAGAAGTGTCCCCATGCTTTCTCTAGTGCTGCTGAGCATGGCTTTTTCTGCCCTGGTCTGAGATCCCCAGGCTTTCTCCCCTCTGGAAGTTGCTCCTGCCTCCTCCTGCATTCTGAATGTAGCTCTAAGCCCAAGAGTTGGGAGAGACAAAGCCACAGAACCACGCTGTGGGCTTAGGATGCATGATAATGGCTTATTTTCACTTCTGTGTCCTCCCTGAGGCACCACTGGTCACTTAACAGATGTGGCCTGAGCCTACTCTCCATGGAGACACAGCAGTGAGCTGTGTGGGCCTCACTTCCCCAGCCAGATTAACACACTAACTGGGAGCAAGCGCGTGACTTCACAGTCTCTTAGACTCTCGGGGCGTAAGCACGATCCTTTTGCAGGAAAAGGAAGTTAAATAGATAGTCTTCCAGGTTTTTCTGGGTCTGCTATTAAAGGAGGATGAGGATGTTGTCGATTACCGAGGCTGCACTGTGTCCACTGGCCTATCAAACACCACGCTTTTTGTTGATGATTGTGAGATGCCCAAGGACATTCAGTTTGTGAGTCTGGCCGCCTTCAGTTCGGTAGAAGATGGGAAGGCACGCACTTGTTTGGCTATAGGGAATTGGGAGAGCACCTATGGAAGGTTCTGCTGAGCTCTCCAGTGTTGGGGAAGATATGCAGAAGCAGGTGTGAGAGCTAGGTGGTGTGGGAGCTGGAGGCTGCTGCTCCTGTCATTCCAGGCAGTGTGGAGGGGACACTTCTGGTGGCTCCTCCCTGGCTTGGCACCTGTCAGTGTTGGAAGAGTGCAGCTTCCCCAGATCAATGGAGCTTTTTCCCAGTGTTGTGAGTGCCCAGCCTCTGCCTGGGAGTACTCATTCACTGAGCTATCCTCAGAGACCCAAGAAGGAATGTGAAACTTAGAGCAGACTGGAGAATTGGTCCAAGACCCAGCAGATTGTATATGATTCGTCTCCAGTGTGTGGGCCCAGTTAGTTTTGCTGCTTGTGGTCAGAAGCTGTGGGGCACAAAGCTGGCTTCCTCTATCTCCTTTCCCACCCAGGGTGGTGTGCTCACAGGGGTCCTCACCCACACTGTAGGGTGAGGTACAGAGCACCTCACTTGCATACTGTGCAGTGAGCTCTAGAGTACCCAGGATGGCATGCTCACAGGATCCTCATGCACAATGCAGGGTGCAGGGTGAGTTCTCCAGCTCTGGCTGGGATAGGATCAGAGTGATAGATAGGAAAGTGATGGATGCCAATAGTGAAGAAGCCAACAACCCAGGCTGGAGCTGCTGGCCCAGCCATGTGCTCACTGTGTGACAATGAAAACTGGCTTCCTTTTCCTTGTCAGTCAACTAGTGGGTGATGGTACTTCCCCACAAGGCTGTGGGGAAGATCATGAAAGTTAACGTATGTGAATGTGTTATACATGCTGTATAAACATAAGTAACAGCGCCTACACAGTGCCTCCCATAGAATATGGGGCGGGGGGAAAAACTGGTTGGCACAGACTATATGTTTCTTATTAGTTTGAAGCAGAGCGTACACACACAAGTACACGCTCCCCTCGTGCCGGCTCGCAGAGTGATGACAACCGTGTTGACATGATTGAAAGCTGGCAGAACGGCTTTTCACGGCTGCCCCACTACTGGCACGAGAATGGTCCCCTCGGGGATTCCGGAGCACCTGGAAGTTTTTCAGACCAGCTCAGAGTCACCCGGGCAGAACTGTATGCCTACTAAGTGCCTGCACACTCTCCTTAAGCATGCTCCGTGTACTCCGCCAGGTCCCTCAGCCGGAAATGGGCCTCGGTTTCTTCCTGGCTGGCATCGTTTATTCGGTAGATTTTTACTGCGCACCTTGCTCAGGTATGGAGTGCACAGCCATGAACTAGAGCTGGACTTCTCATTCATAAGGCTTTCTGGAGAGGAAGACATTTAGGCTCAGTAGGAAAATCAAAACCATAAAGAGAGTCACAAAAGTCCAGGAAGTTGCGGGAACACAGGCAAAGCTCAGCCTACACTGAGGGCCTTGTAGGGTGGAGTCAAGGCATGAAGGAGGAGGTGCAGAGAGTTAGGGGAGGCCTAGGACCAGAATCCTAGACACTCTGGTCTGGCCTTAGGCTGTTTCTCTACCGAGGTCTCTTTCCCTGCGCCTTCCTGCCGTGGTTCTTTTCCCCTCCCAGATGGAGACTAATGCAAGGTGAGAGATAGCTGCCTCTGCCAGAAGTGTGCTACGGGCCTCTGCTCCTGCCTGAGCCCTGTCTCGGCAGCGTCACAGGCAGGGTAGTGGATGTCTGACTTCCCAAAGCATCCGCCCCTCCAGGGCCGAGCTGTCAGAAGCTGCCTTTGCACAATGCAGGCCCCACCCCCATCCTTGTTGCAGCCTCAGTTGGATCCTGAGCGCACTGGGTACCCGACATTGTCACACTCAGAACACTCAGATCCAGTCTGATTTCATGGACAGTCACTGTGAAGTGGCGGCAGTGACCCAGCCCACCCCACTCCACACCAGCCACAGAAGGGCTGTACTTACTCTTTCTGCTGACTGCAGAACTTGGAACCAGGGAGAGCAGGTCAGACCACAGACACTGGTGCTGTAGCGGGGGAAACCTGCTTACCCCCTGAGCCTCTGTCCTCTGGCCAGTGAGATGTGATGGTAATTCTCAACTCAGGTGTCATCAACAGTCATGAAATGGCACAAGGCAAGGGCTCACTAGCCCCATCCGTGCTTCATTCTCAGTTTTGGTCATACCCATAGCGCCCCAATTTTGTGCCTCTTCTGTTCCCACTGTCCATGGGCATACCTTCATTTTTTCACGATTTCATGTAATTACTCTCTGGATATTTTTGGGTGCCTGGAGTGTATTCTCAGTGGTGTTTTAGTGCCTGGGCTAGAGAGGTCAGCATCAATCAATGTAGTCTGCGTCGCAATGTTAAAAAGCCATGTTTTTTTCGTTACTTTTCTGTCGTTGTGATAACACACCATGACTGTGGTAACTTATAAAATGAAAGGTTTAATTTGGAGGGTTAGGATCCATGGCCAGTATGGCAGGGAGCATGGCAGCAAGCAGGCAGGAATAATAGCAAAGAGAGCAGTGACTGAGAACTCACATCTTGAGACATAAGTTGGAAGCAGAAAGAGTCACTTGGAATAGTGTAAGTCTTTCGAAACCTTAAAGCCTGCTCCCAGTGACACACCTCCTAAGCCTTCCTCAACAGTTCCACCAACTAAGGACCAAGTAAAGCATTCAAATATATGAGCCTATGGGGGCCCTTCTCATTCAAACCATCACACCAGATGTGGTGGCACATCTGTAACTTCATCACTGAGGGAGCAGAGATAGGCAGCTCTTTGGGGCTCACTGGTCAACCAGACTAGCTAAAACAGTGAGATCCAGGCCCACTGAGAGACCCTGGCTCAAAATAGAAGATGGGGAGTGGGGAGAGAGAGAGAGAGAAAGAGAGAGAGAGAGAGAGAGAGAGAGAGAGAGAGAGAGGAAGGGGAGGGAGGTGGGGAGGAAAGGAGGGAAAGAGTGAGGGAGGAAGGGAGAGAGGCAGGCAGGGAGGGAGGGAGGGAGGGAGGGGGAGAAAGCGTGATCTGGGGAATGGGGAATGGCAGCTCAGTCCTGCAATCTCAGAACTTGGGAGATGAAGACTCAGGAGTTCAGGGTCAGTTAGCCTGGGTTTCATGAGCTATTGTCTTAAAGCAACAAAAAGCCAAAACTAGTCAACCAACCAAAACCAACAGAAACCCCACACAAACACAAGACTCTAAGTATAACTTGAGTTTCCGGAGCCCCTCAAGGATGGGGTTAGTGACCAGGAAGACGCCATAAGGCATGGGGACCCACAGGGAGATGGGATATGACAGTAAAGATGGATGGGGGTTGTGTTTTAGGCAGAGGACAGTGGGTCCAAAGGCCCTGGGGGAGGAGGAAGAGGTGGAAAGCAGCTGGGGGTTGGGAAGAGGCAGGTCAGGAAGATCAAAGGGGTAGGGTTGAGAGGGGAGACCTTGGCAGCTTCAGGAGAGGTAGCAGAGTCCAGTCTGAGGATTTGAAGTAGTGACCAGGCTCAGCACCGGCACCGGCCTGGGCAGGGAAGGCGACGGTGTCTACTACCTGGGTTTATCTTTCCAGATGGAATCAATCCAGCAAAATCTACAGTTGGCTTGTTGGTTCACAGTGGAAGGAGGGGGCTCACAGTGAACACGTGCACCAAATATTTGGCCTTCACATGTACAAGCAGTGTCATTTATGAGCATAGAGGGCTCAAGCTTCATAACTGAAAGGGAGGCAAAGGCTTGACTTCCGTGTCATGCCTCAGTCTCACTCCCTTCCCCACACTCATGTCACTGCCTCCATCTTGTCTACCCTAACCTCCTCGGTCTTTGTTGCAGCTGGAACAAGTCACACATGTTCCTGCCTTGGGGCCTCCATGCATGCTGTTCCAGCAGTCTGAATACCCTTCCCCTATATACCTGTGTGGTCAACACTATGCTTTTGCTAGGCTTGCACCCAAATGCTGTTCTATAATATGCTCTTCCCTAAAGACTCTAGCCAAACAGGAATCTCTTTCTTCCATTCCCTGGCATGCCCTTAAACCCCAAACTCAGCATCTTGCGCTGACTTTCAGGGCCTGCATCACCATGCCTGGTTTATGCAGTGCTGGGGAACAAACCCAGGGCCATATCCATGCAACACAGTTGCTCCTGTCTTTGAACTACACCCCAGCGCTCGCGCTCTCTCCCCCTCCCTCCCTCCCTCTCTCTCTCTCTCTCTCTCTCTCTCTCTCTCTCTCTCTCTCTCTCTCCTCTCTGTTGGAATCCAGAAGAGTACATAGCTGTAGTAAAATTTCAAGCAATGTTTATGAATGAATGAATGAATTTATGAATGGAACTGGTTGTTGTGTTAGGGTTCAAGGATTTTTATTTTTTAAACTATGTTCTGAAATGAACTCATGACCTATCAGAACTGGAAGAGGCACTAAGTCTCTAGTCTTTGAGCAACTCTCCCATTTAACAGCTGAGCAAAGTGAGGTCCAGAGAGGTTAAAGAGCTTGTGAAAGGCCAAGCAGCACAGCTCATGAGCACAAGGCTCACACAGACTTTGCTGTGGACTCTCCTCACAATGGGTTGCCTTTGCAGCTCCTGGGAATGAGGGTCGGCTGTGCTGATGCTGGCTTCCTTGATTCTCCTCCCCAGTCATGTCACCTCACGGCCTCACTGGCCATTGCTTCATCCCAGGGGCTCTGGTGCCACTGCTTATGTTTCCTGTGAGATACTTGGGAGCCATCTTTGGTAATGCTGGGAATGGCTGCTGTTGGTAACCAGCACAGACATGCTTAGCTCCCTAGTACCGTGAAGTAAAATGAATGAACCATCAGTGTCTCCGGTCAGCCCACAGAGAATGATGACTCGGTCTGCCTTGGCATCCTTGGCCAATGCTGGTTGGTCACCTGATCAGTTGTCAGGATGAGGTGATGGCAAGGGATTGGGGGTTCATTGCCCTCTTCTCAGATTTCACCTCTCGGTGACAACAGAAGTCAGTGGAAGAAAATAGATCAGTGTTCCAGTCCCTGTCTATGTATGTGGTCAGCTTGACTTTGGCCAAGTGCCTTAGCTCACATGTCTGCGTCCTTCCTCACTATACAAATGTGGGCCGAGATAATTGTACCATGGTACTGTTTAAGAATACACATGCCCCGAGGCAGGTGAATGCCTGGTACCTGCTGGGTGTTACATGTAACAAATTGAACTATAGGAATATTGCTTTGATTCACAATGTGGGGTCTAGGCAGGAAGAAGTAACACCCTCATTGTCAGAGAACTCAGAGTGAGGATGCAGCTTCTAGCTTCTCTATGGCCTTTGTCCTGCTTCCTGCCTATGACCTGGCCTGACAGAAGAGCAGGAACTAAGGAGGAACACTTAGAATTTTTTTTTGTGTGTGTGTGTGGGGGGGGGGGGGGTTGAGAGAGAGAGAAAGAGAGAGAGAGAGAGAGAGAGAGAAAGAGAGAGATCAAAGTAGGTATTACTGCCCCTGCCACAGGGACTCCTGGGGCCTTAAGTGGGGATTTTTCCCTTTGGCTTTCTGGAAGATAGAAGGGTTCCTTGCTGTTTGGAATCCACTGAGCTAGTAGGGGGACAGTTGGGGAGGGGCGCTCTAGTTTCAGTTAGGTTCCCTGGGGTGAGGACTTGAGGTCTGGGGAGGACCTGGTTCAGCTAAGGCTCCAATGGCAGCCAGCATCCTGGGTGCTAGGCTCACAGTCTGGAGAGGTCCTTCAAGTCCCAAGGAACACAGCTCATGGTGGCTGTGTGTTCAACCAAACAGTTTCCTGACAGGAGACTCTCTTTTTTTTTTTTTTTAAAGATTTATTTATTTATTATGTATACAGTATTGTCAGTATTCTGTTTGCATGTGTGCCTACAGGCCAGAAGAGGGCACCAGATCTTCTTACGGATG
>NC_022012.1:30715267-30743325 GCF_000317375.1 Microtus ochrogaster | reverse complement strand
CTTCTTCTTCTTCCTCCTCCTCCTCCTTCTGTTGAGAAAAGGTGGCCCTGAATGGCTTATGACTCACAGAAAGCTGCCTGCCTATGCCTCCTAAGTGCCACAATTAAAGGCACATGCCACCAAGATGAAGCCATCTCTGGGCCTTCTTTTCTGGCTTTGTTCATTTCTCAGGCTCCTGCGTTTAGAACAATATCTTAGTATGCTGCCTTAGTCTGTCGAGCAGCAGTTCTCAACCTGTGGGTGGCTTTTCAACAGGGGTCATCGGAAAACATAGATATTTACATTGGAATTCATAACAGTAGCAAAATTACAGTTATGAAATAGCAAAAATACTTTTATGACTTGGGTCAGCACATGAGGAACTATATTAAAGGGTTGCAGCTTTAGGGAGGTTGAAAACCACTGGAGTAGTGTTACTAAGGAAACACCCTTTTACATTTACCAGTTTGAACTGGAAAGAGTTCTGTTATTTGACTTGACTTTTTGGGTTCAATGACATCTCATGCAAAATTAAATCATTAGCCTTTCCCATATTTTCTTTCTTACAGTAAAATATATACTTTAAATATATGTAAAATGGCAATTTTAGCATAGCATTTTCCATTTTAATAATTTTAGTTGTACAACACAGTGGCATTAATCATTGCAGCAATGACTTCACAGTCTGTCCTTCCTCAGCCACTCACTCCATTTGCGTGAGTTTTGTCACTGAGTTCCACACCCACTCCTAACTACTGGTAACTTCTAATCTGATTCCTGTCTCTATAAATTTGGCTGCTCTAGACAGCTTCACAGAAATAAAATCATAATGCATTTTCCCTTTTGTGTCTAGCATTTCACTCAGCATGATGTTTTTGTTCATCTGTGCTGTATCACGTATCCCAACTTCAATCCTTCTTTATGGATGAATTATATTCCATTGTGTGTATAAACCGTCTCTCATTTGCCCATTTATCTGTTTACAGACACCTGGGTGGCTTTTATCTTCTGTGAATGATGCTATAATGGACACTGGGGTGCATGTTTCTGTTAAAGTCTCTGTTTTCACTTCTTTCAGGTCTATATTTAGGAGTGGGGTTGCTGGGCTATATTTAAGGCGCTTCTGTGTTTAACTTTTTAAGAAACAAAACCCCATAACATTCCCCACAGTAGCTGCGCCACTTTAGACGCCAGCTTGCCCTGCGTGAGGGTTCTAGTCTTTCCACGTCCTTGCCAATACCCACGACTGTAAGTTCCTCCAGTAGGTACAGTAGTGTCTCATTGTGGCTGATTTGAGTCATGTGCACCCCCACGCCCATGGATGCTGAGCGCCTCTCTGGGTGCTTATTGATCACTTGGTTATATTCTTGGGGAAATGTTTGTTCAAGTCTTTGCCCATTTCAAACTTTGGTAGTTTGGCATTTTGTGGTCAGGTTGTAGGTGTTCTTTATCTAGAGTGGATATTAAGCCCTTACCAGATATATGATTTGTAAATATTTCCTCCCACTCTGTCTTTTCATTTTTTGATAATAGCCCTTGTATCACTTGATAATGAGAAAACTTTAAATTTGATGAGGACTAATTTATGCATTTTCCTTTTGATTTTAATTGCTTTTAGATTTTATCAAAAAATTGTTGCCAATCTAAGTCCTAAAAGTTTTATGGCTTTAACTCTTAAATCTAGGTTACTGATCCATTTTGAGTTAATTTGTGTGTATGTGGGGGGATGATATAAAATAGGATCCAGCTTTATTCTTTGGCTATGGATACATAATTGCTTCAGCCCTGTTTATTGAAGAGACTACTCTGTTGAATGTACTTGGCACTATTGCCAAACACCAATTGGCTATGGATTATGGAATTCCTTTTAAAGTCTGGCTTCTATTCCACCAGCCTCCATGTCCATCCATATGTCAACAGCATACTGTTTTGACTACTGTAAATTAGTGGTAAAATCTGAAATTTGGAAGTATAAGATTTCCAGATGTGTTCTTCTTTTTTGGATAGTTTTGGCTCTCAGGGGCCTTTTGTAATTTCATCTGAAAGCCTGCTGGAAGTTTACACTTGATCTTTACCAAAAGGCAGAGAAGCAATTGTTGAAGTTTTTTGTTTGTAAACAGCAATGAAGATTTGTGTGTGTGTGTGTGCGTGTGTGTGTGTGCGTGTGTGTGTGTGGTGTAATGAGCACACATGTGTGCATGTGGAGGCCAGAGGTTGACACAGAATATCTTCCTCTAAACTTTGTGTTTTAAAGCAGACCCCTCACTGAACTCCCACTTACCAGTTGGCTAGATTGGCTGACTAGTGAACTGCAGGGATCTGCTTGTCTCAGCCTTCCTCAGCTGGCTTTACAGGAATGCACCACTACGCCTAGCTTTTATTTCAGTGCTGGGATTTGAACTTAGGTCCTCATGCTTGCACAGTAAGCATTTTACCACCAAGACCTCTCTCCAACTCCTACTTTGGAATTTGTACAGCGATTTCCATCTGTAGATTTACCTTAGAGTGACATTGCATCTTAACAATATTAAGTCTTCTTATCTCTGAGTGTGGGGTATCTTTCCATGTAGTTAACATCTTTTTTTTTTTTTATGTCAGCAGTGTTTTGCAGTATTTAGTATACAAGTCCTTCACCTCCTTTTTCCAAATTTACTTCTAGGTAGTCCATTCTTTTAGGTTCTATTTAAAATGAAATAGCTTTACTTTTTAGCTTGTTCACCACTAGTACATAGAAACATAGCCAATGTGTATTTGAAATTAGAAACTTTTTGATTAGTATATATTGACTATACAAAAATAGGTGTCATGACATTTTCTTTTTTCTTTTCTTTTTCTTTGATTTTTATTTATTTAATTACTTAATTAATTAATTTTTTGAGACAGGGTTTCTCTGTGTAGTCCTGGCTGTTCTGGATATTGCTTTGTAGACCAGGCTGGCATTAACTTACAGAGATCCACCTGTTTTTTCCTCCTTAGTGCTGGGATTAAAGGCATGTGCCACCACTGCCAAACATGTTATGACATTTTCATACATGTCTGTAATATACTTCAACCAAATCTATCACTCACAAGGCCCTCCCCTCCCACTCTTTCCTTTCCTTTTCCATGAAAGTCCTCCGATTTTTTGTGTCTTTTAAGAAAGATCTAGATTCTGCGCATGAGAGAAAACATGCAACCTTTGTCTTTCTGAATCTGTGGCTTAATACGGAGATCTTCAGTTCCATCCATTTGCTTGCAAATGCCAGGATTTCATTTTTCATAATTCATGGCTGAATTAAATTTTGCTAAATATATACATACCATACTGTTTTCATAAGTTTATCTGTTGATAGGCACAGAAGTTGATTTCACAGCTTAGCTATTGTGAATAGTGCCACAGTAATGTGGATATGCAGGTGTCTCTATTGTATTCTGACACTGATCCCTTCAGGCACGTATCCAGGGCTGGTGTATCTGGATCACATAGTCATTCTGTTTGCAGTGTTTTGAAGAGCCTCCACTTTAATTTCCATGCGGCTGGACTAACGTAAATTCTCACCCATTGTGTATAAACACCCTACCCTTCCCCATACCCCCTTCTCCCAACTTCACTAGTATCTCACTTTTGTTCTCAACAACAGCCATTCTGAGATGAGATGTACTCTCAATATTGTTTTGACTGCATTTCCTTGATAAATAATGTTTTTGCATTTTTCATACATTTATTGACCATTGACACTTCTTTTGAAAGCTGTCCAGTTTATTTGCCCATTTATTAATTGAATAATTTGTTCATTTGTGAGTTCTTTATATATGCTGGATATTAATCCCCGTCAGAGGAATAGTTGGAAAAGATTTTCTCTCGTTGTGTAGGCTCTCTTCACCCTAGTAATTATTTTGTTGTTATTGTGCAAACACCTCTTAATTTCATTGAATTCCATTTGTCAATTCTTGTCATTGCAGACCAGCTGGAGCCCTTTTTAGAGACTGCTGCATATATATATGATATATATATATATGTATATGATATATACATGTATTCTGAAATGCTTTCCCCCAGTAGATCTAAAGTTTCAGCTCTGTCCTTGAAGTTTTTGATCTATTTATTTTTGAATTGATTTTTGTAAAGGGTGAGAGGTAGGGATTTAGTTTCGGTCTTCTACATCGAATATCCAATTTCCCCAGAACCATTTGTTGACGAGGCTATCTTTTCCCTAACATATGTTTACTCTTTATTATTTTTATTTTGCACCTTTGTCAGTAATCAGTTAGCTGTAAGTGTTCGATTTTATTTGTTGGTCCTCTGTTCCATTCCATTGCTCTGTGTGTCTGTTTTTATGATACTACCTTGCTGTTTGTGTCATTACGACTACATAGGATATTTTAAAACCAGTATTGTGAAGCCTCCAGGAGTGCCCTTTTTGCTCAGAATTACTTTGACTGTTTGGAGTCCTTTGTATTTTTGTGTGCATTTTAAGGTTGCTTCTTCTAATGTGTTAGAGTTTGGGTGGAGACTGTATGGAATCTGTAACTGCTTTTGGCACTATGTCCATTTTCACAATGTTAGTTCTACTGATCCCTGAGCACAGGCGGACTTCTGGTGTCTCTCCTTGGTGTCTTGTAAACCTTGCTGAATTTGTTTATTAATTCTAGTAGCTTTCTTGTGAATTCCCTGGGATTGTCTCTCTACAAAAATCACAGCAGCTAAAAATAGAACTGTCTCCTTCTTTTCTACCCATTTGTGATTCTTTTTATTTCCTTTTCTTATCTGATTGCTCTGGCCAGAACTCAGAGTCAGTGTTGGCTAGCAGAGGTGACAGCGGCCATCTTGTTTGATTCCTTATTTGTGGGGGAGGGGACACTTCCAGTCCCTCATCATTGAGTCTGGTGTTAGCTGCCTGTAGCTAAGGATAGCCCCTCCTGGGGCTGGCTGTGCTCATTGGTCTTTGTTGCCCAACACACGGGTTTCTTCTGACAGAGGATCATATTTAGAGTCTTGCTCAGAGAAAAATGCCTGTTAATTAAAAAAAATATCCCTTTCATGGCGGCACTAACCACATTATTAAAATGTCAGCTGAACTGAAACTTAAACGTTTGTTAAGCTCCTACTACGTTGCGGGCACTTTTATTACCTCATTTGCTCCAACAAACAGTCCTTGGAAACAGAGTCCTTATTATTGCTGCCCCCACGTGAGCGATGAGGAAATGAATGCTACGAAATGAGGTGACATACACAGTAGGCGAGTGTTCCTAAGTTCAATGTAATTGCTAACTTGCCTGGTTTGTAGGTTGATGTGGTCTTTGTTCCCCAAGTCTTAAGGATAGAGGGGGATAACTTTACTTTGTGGGACGCATCAGGCTGTCTCCTGGGGTTGCAGGGCTGCTGTCCCTCTGCTCATTCTGGTAGACCTGATCATGTCCGGAGTCTTTCACTCCCATAAGAGAATCGTCGCTGTGAGCCGTGACTGACAAGAGCTCACTGGGACCTGGGTCTGCAGCGGTGGGTGGGAAGGGTGACGACCGTTGCCAGCCTCAGCTCCTTTTTATTCCTTTGCTGTTGCTGAGGCTAGCTGAGCTAGAGTCTTGTGGAGGGGATGCTCTCAGAAAGGTTCCAAGAGGGAGTTCCGGTGGGGGATGGGAAGAGAAGCTTTTCAGTGTAATGAGACGCTGCTGGGCCTGGCAACTTTGTCCTCACCCCAAGCCCCTGTCCCGTTAACTCAGGAGTAATCTACACTCCCCGCGGAATCGGCTTTATCGAGTAACTGCAACCGCAGGTGCCTGGATAATTCATAGCCGACGGCTCGTTTATGCCTCAAATTTCTGGGTCAAGAAAGCTGTGTTAGATCCGATTCTGGCAGTGCCGCAGCAGCTGACCAGGGGACTGTATGTCCTTTCTGGGATTTTGTTTTTTTGAAGAAGTGTGAGCATGAACGTGGGACAGAGTGCCAGTTGGAGTCCCAGGGGTTGGCAGCCTGTCGACTGTCCTGGAGTCTTCCGTGATCTGGTGCTGGATGCTCATCCTCAGCAGACGTTACTGTGGGTGGCCTGGAAGATGCCTAGACATCAAAGTCTAGATCGGTTCTGAGCAGGGGAAGGCTATGTTTCTGCTCCCGGCCCTCTTTGTAGTGGCTGACTCTCCTTCCCTCAGCCTCCTCCTCTGCTCTGCAGGCTTCCGAAGGGAGGCAGGTGCACTGAATCTCTCTGCCCCTTCTGTAGTGTTCAGAGCAATCTTTGCTGAGCTATTTTGTCTCGTTGGCCATTTTGGTGCCATGTTCTATTTATTTATTATTTAAAAGTTTTTTTTTTGAGACAGGCTTTCTCTGTGTAGCCCTGACGGTCATGGGACTCACTCGGCAGACCGTGCTGACCTTGAACTCAGAGATGTGCCAGCCTCTGTCTCCTGGGGGCTGGGATTACAGGTGTTTGCTGCCACACCCTTATTTGTTTGTGTTTTTGCCTTAGACTGGTTAAGTCCTCCTAAGGGTTCCCTAGGCTGCTGATGGCCACCTGTCAATTCTATGAAGGAAGACCGCCATTGAAATTCCATGCAGGCACACATGAACAAACAGAAGTGGGGGAGGGCAGTAGGCAACTCCCCCATAGCCTGTTTAGTTACCATCAGCAGGTCTTTGTTGTCTCAATTCAGCTTAACAAATATCCGTGCAAAAATTTAGACGAGACACAGTTCTCTTCGGAGAAACCAGAATCTGTTTGGCAACTCAAGGGAGCGACGTTCTCTCAGAGGCTCTCTCCTCTTCCACCCTCCCACCTTGCCAAATTCTGTGTTTTCTTCCACCCTCCAGGTTTGAAATCCTAGAGACTCTCCCTTCTCTGTCCCTTTCTCTTGGGACAGTCACTATTCCTCTCATTTGCCCAGGAGGGTCCTGGTTTCTGTCTGTTGTCCCAGTGTGGGTTGTTAATAGCTCCCTTTCCACTCCGAAAGTGTCCAAGTTCAGACAGTAAATTAAACGGTCAGCCAGACTTTAACCTACCAGAGGCCGAGGCTGCCCTCTGTCCGTGCCTGGCATGTCACTGCATTCCCCCCGCCGCCACCCTAGTTCCCACACTGTCACTCCTGCCAGATTACTTCAACTGCTTTCTCTCTGGTGTCCTGACGTGTGCGTCGCACTTCTAAGCCACTCTGCAAATCATTGCCTGATTAAATCTCTCAAGATACGGCTCCTCACAGTTCGCGTCTCTGGATCCTTGCTGTTTACAAGAGATTGCTCAAACCTTGTAGCCTGGCACTTAGAACCCTTGCTTGTAGCCTGGTTTCTGCTGAAGTGGACATGTTGCTTCTTCTTGCTTCTTGGGATGGGATCTCGGTTCTGCTCTAATTAGTCATGGTTCCGTGCCCTGCTCCTGCCTGGCACGGTCATCTGTGAATACTTGCTCACTAAGGTTTGCTTGCCTGGGCCATCCCCACAGACTCGAACCGGGGTGTTCATGCTTTAAGGCCAGCATAAATTCCAACCTTGCACGTGCCACGCTTTTGACTAAGCCTACCCCTCAGTACTCTCCTCCTCTGAACTCCTCGACCTAGAGCAATTATTGCCTGTACAATCCATTTGGCATCTAATCACGTACTGCCTCATGGCTTTTCATAGATTGCTGTCTTGAACCAGTGCTGGAAGGCTTTGCTGTGAGTTTCCTTTGCATTTTTGCCTGTCTGTTGTCCTCCATAAAATTGCAGGTTTCTTGAGGACAGGAGCTGCATCTTTGCCATCCTTTTATTCCCATGGTAACATCAAGTGCCTACTAAGTGTAAAATAAACAGTAGCTGTTCATTCAGGAATCTCATCTGGGGAAGACCCTTCTCACCCCATAGTGTAGACTCTGTTTTGTAGATGAGCAAAGACAGAGAGAGAAAGAAACAAAAGTCAAGGGAATCGCGCAGAGGTCTTGCTAACTCGAACGGGAGGGCCAGGCTTCAGATGCAGATTTTTGACCAGCTCAGAGTACTTTCTGGTCACCAAGCTCTGTGTTCATTTTGGTTTTTGAATTTAAGGATGAGTAGGAATTTAGAAAGTAGAGGAAAAGAAAAGTGAGCAAACCAGGGGGTGGGGTATAGTATCAGCAAAATCCTAATGCTAGAAACATGTTGGGTAGAATTTAGGGGATAGTAGCAATGAATACAAGATAATTCCTATTGTCTAGAGTTTAAAAACACACACACACACACATACATACATACATATGCACATACACACAACACAAACACATCGTGTATGTGTGGGACATGAAGATAGAAGGGGGATTATTTTAGGGGAAGGGAATTAGTGGAGAGCCGAAGGTTCACTAAAGAAGGTAATGGAGGGGGCTGGAGAGATGGCTCAGTGGTTGAGAGCATTGCCTGCTCTTCCAAAGGTCCTGAGTTCGGTTCCCGGCAGCCACATGGTGGCTCACAACCATCTGTAATGAGGTCCTCTTCTGGCCTGCAGACATACACACGGACAGAGTATTGTATACATAATAAATAAATAAATAAAAAAAAAGAAGGTAATGGAGGTGAATAAGAGCAAAGTACATGACATGCTTGTGTGACGATACCATAACGAAACCCGTTACTTTGTATGCTAATTTCAAAATAAAAACAAAATAAGTGATTTGAAAATTTAAAAGGTGAGAGAATGTAGGGGGGAAACAGGCCAAGGAAGAGAGAGTCAGGATTTGTGTCTGGATTACTAGATGCCAGAGATGCAAGACTCACCTCTGTACGCTCTGGTTCAGAAGTTGCGGTGGGATGGGTGTGGGGGTGAGTGGGGTGCTGGTGGGCCACTCAGGAGGCCCAGGAGAGGGCGTGGGAATGCCTGTTTTCAGGCAGCCGGTCACATGTGCTTTGGACAGCATGGAAACCCAACCCCACGGCATTGAAAAGCGTCACCGGTAACGCTGTTATATATAGCTTTTAACTTTAATAAGGTGTTGCAGAAACTACAAAAATACATCTAACCCAAACCACATTTCACTGGAAGCTTGATCTGGAATCCCTTTCTACTGCTCCTGTGTGGTGCTCTGCGCTGTCGATAGAGCTGTTAAAACACAATGGAGAGGGGGTAATTGCGCATTATATGGCTTTTGTTTTCTGTTATGAAATATCGACATCGGAAAAGAGAGCGGGATTACGGTGGCACTGGAGGGCGCTGTGAGGAGACCCAGGGGGACCCTGAGGTGGGGGCGGGTGAGGGCAGATGGTGGCCGACCAATCTGTCTGAGTCTGGATTTTTCTATCAGGAACCTGGAGAAATTCATACATCTCACTGACATGAAGAGGCTCTCAGTAAGGATGGGGTTGGCTGAGGAGTCAGGTCCTGGCATCGTGGTGCAGGGAGGCAGGGCTGTGTGCTCAGTTGTGGGTACAGTGGCTGAAATATGTGTCTGACAGTACCTTGGGGAGATGAGGACCAGATAAGGACCAGCTCAGTCGGGAAACAGGCACTGGGATCATTTCCCAGGAAAAGCTGGGCTTGTGTCCATCTTGTGTGCTGTTGGAGGGTGGGGATTTGGGGGGACATAAATGATGTTTTACTCTGATGCTGGGGATCCTGGCAGGAGTCAGGTCAGGGGACAGTGGAGGCTCATCCGAGTGAGCTTAGGGTACTTTGTTCCTTCCAAGTAATAACAACAATAAAAGAATACAAGCTCCCTTTACTGAGTGCGAGTGGCAGGTGCTTCACATGTGGGTTCTTACTCGAGCCTCACCATAGGCTTGGAAGGCAAACGTTGGCCCATTTTCTAGACAGGGGCCTGAGGCCAACCGAGGGACTCCCTGCCTTGTTTTCTGAGTCTTCAGCCTCTTTATCTCCAAAAGTCAAGGGAAGCAAAAGGGCACTGAGGAGGACTAAGGAGGCCACAGCCAGCTAGTTTGATGAGGTGTGGTCTCGCTTGCTTAGGGGACAGAAGAGCAGGTGCTGGCAGAGAATTCACTGTGAACTGTCATTGGACCAGGGGCTATGAGGGACAGATTGCCTCAGGTCACCTGATGACAGTCCCAAGCCACGTGGGCCAGCTTCCTACCTCCACACAGGTGAACCACTGGCCCTTTAGGGCATTTTTACTCTGCTATGCAGCATTGTGGGGTCTGCCATTGGGTTTGAGCGATGGCCTGTCTCTCTAGATAGATTACGTTTGGTCTGTTCAGAAGGCATTTATGGCTTTATAAAGCTCTTAAATTGGCTCCCCCCCAAAAAAAAACATTTCTTCAAGCTTACAAGGCCAGTTTTAGAATAGCAATTACCAGCTCCAATATCCCCCAGCAAACTCACGCTGTGCCGTTGTATGTAAACTGCTTGGGACATTTGTAATGCTGCCACACGGCATATCTGCAGGCAGAGAGCCCCTGTCTCGCCGAGAAATGCTGCAGAGGCCCTTTCTCAGCCCTAATTTATGGGCCACATAAAACTCTTGTGAAGTTGGCCCTGCATCTTTTTGAGGCAAAGTTGAGGATTTTTACTGTTTCAAGCTGCTAATTTTTTCCATTTAAAGCCAGCCTTCTGTCCGTGCCAGCGTGCATGTGTGCATACAAGTTGGCCACTTTAATTTATGTGCCTCCTTCTCTGTGTGTAATGCTTATAACTCACAAATGTGTGCATAATAGACCACCAGCTCTTCTTATTACAAGAGACTCAGCAGCTTTGTCCTGTGGCTACAACAACCTGGATTCCCTCCCAGCATATCTCTACCACTGAAGCCCAGGGAGGAAGCCCCAGTGCAAAGAAGAATGAGGGCCTAGGAGCTGTGTGAACCAAGGCCTGCGGTCTTTACCCTGTGGCCTGGTTTACTGTTTGTTGTTTTGATAAACACCTTGACCAAAAGCGACTCAAGGATGTTTGTTTCATCATGTAATTACTGTGCATCAGAAAGGGAAGTCAGGGCAGGAACCTAGAGGCCAGGAACTGAAGCAGAACTAGGGAAGGATGCAGTTTACTCGCTCACCTTGCCTTTAAAACAACCCAGGACCACCTGTCCGGGAGTGGTACTGCTCCCAGTGGACTGGATCCTCCCACATCAATAACGAGTCAAGAAAATGCCCCAGAAACTTGTCCACAGGCCAATATGATGGAGATATTTCCTCAATGCAGGCTCTTTCTTCCCAGGTCTCTCTAGTTAGTGTCAAGTTGATGAAAACTAACCAGCCCAGTCTGAAAAAGAAGGGGCTTCATGAGAGGCAGTGGGGTAGGGTGGGGGAGTTGGGCGGAGGATGAGTGGAGGGGGCCTACGGCACAAAGCAGAAGTTCAGATCTGGGAATTAGGGTTTAGAGCCCACATGGAGCACGTTCTACATGTGCAACCTCCGCCAAGCCACAGAACCTCTCAAAGCCTCAGTTTCTCTGATTTGCAGCAAAGTTTCTCACCAGCGTACTTTCCAGTATGCTAATTACTGTAAAGGTCTTTCATAAGCTAGGGCAATATCCAAGGGCTGGCTGGAAGCTATTCCAAGCTCTCAACTGCTGGCAGGGCCCCCTAGGAAGGAGAACAGCCAAGAGCAATGTGATGTCTCAGGGCTTTCCAAAGTCAAATCTCATGCCTTTGCATGAGCCCCGCCTCCCTAGTCTCTGGTGAGCCCTGAGCCTGGAGCTCTTGTGTAACATAAGCTGGAGTCGGAACTCTACCCATGACTCCTGCTTTTCCACCAGGGTCCTCTGCATCCTGAGATCTCTGTTCTTTTGATGAGAGTACATTAATAGCCAGTCTCCACCCCAGCCAGTTCCAATCCCCGCCCCTTCTTGAGAGCAATAATTCTCTTTTGGTCTTCATAGATGCCTCCCACCCGGAAATCACCAGGTCTCCGTCACTGGGTTTCCTGAGAGTCTCAGTGCTTGCTGGGTTATGGGGGAGTCATAGGCCGGGAGGCTCATAGCTCTCAGTTCTGACCCTGTTCCTGCATGAGGGTCTTCATTACACAACAGCATCTTTGACAGGAGCTCTGGTCCCGTGAGCGCAGTCTGTGATTACTCTGGCTGATAGTAGGGGGGCATTCAGCTCCTCCTGGGGTTTTGGTGTGCCCCTCAGCGTGGAGGACCCCAATCCCAGTCTTGCTTCAATGTCTCTGAGGCCTCATTGCCTCTTTTTTTAACTGCTTGAGTTGGAACGCTCCCACTTGGATATTTTGCCACTAATGCGAAACTCTAGGAGTTTAAGGTGGACTCATTCAATGCATTTCTAGTAAAGGGAACGATGTTGTCATTTATTGAGCATCTACGACATGCGAGCCAGCTGCCAAGGTGCAGCGTATGCTCCAGGTAATTAAATTCTCACCACAAACCTTCCTCGTCATAATCACTAGCATGGCTTCAGCAGTGTGTATGCCAAGCACTGTTCTGAGTTCCTTCTATGAATCCCATCCTCACCACACTCTGGTAAGTGATAAAGCCGCAGCATGGAGAAGTTAAGGAACTTGTCCAACATCACACAGCTAGTAATGCGGGAAGACGGGATGAGTAGCCAGTGAGTTTGGGTTCCAACAGGAGCACTTAATCACCAACCACACAGGAGACTGTTCTCATTTTACCCCGCCTAAATTCACATTGCAATGGAAAAGGATGTTCAGAGGGACTGAAGAGCATTCCCAGTAGCACACAGCCAGGAAATGGCAGAGTCCAAACTTGAACCCGTGCTGGTCCGCTCTAGGGTACCTTCTCTCTTTCCATGGTGCTCTGTCTCCTCGTTCTCTCGCCTACCTTAATTCACAGTGTCTTAGGCAAGTGAGTGAGATTATGAAATTAAGATTTTTTTTAAAGATGAAGATGATTTGTGCTTGGGAGAGCTGGGAGGCAGGAAGAAGAGAAAGGACTTGGCAGTGAAGGGAGAGGTTTCCCAATACATCCTGTTGTGTTCCCCAAGACAGAGAACCCTCTAAAGAATAGAGATCTATTTTTTTACTTCTAGAGGCAGGCGAGTCCAAGGCCAAGGGTCTTCTTGTGTCATCCCCTGGCAGAGGGCGAGGTGACGGCGCCTGAAGAGTGAGAAGGGAGCAGAACTCATCCTTCATCAGGAGGCCACTCTTGGGAAACAGCGTTAGTTCGTTCACTCACGACCCGTTTACCTCCGAAAGCTCCCACTTCTCTACCTGGCAACAGGATCGCGTCTCCGTCTCCGTCACAACAGCTCTGTGAGACACTCTGAGTTACTTGTCCTGCTGCTGTGACAAAAGCCTTGGAAGGGAGAAAGAGCTTATTTGGTTCACAGTGCCAGTTGCAGGGAAGTCAAGTCATCAAGAACATGAAACCGCAGGTCATGTTCAGTTGACAGAAGAAGAGAACAATGAACGCAGTATTCTAAAACTCAGTTTACCCTTCCATCCAGGTTCCCCTTCCCAGGGAACAGCATCACTCACAATGGGTGAGTCCCCTCACCTCAATCAGTGTGACTGAGAGACTCCTCCACAGGCATGCCTAGCGGCCCATCTCCCAGGTGAAACTAGCTTTTGTCAAATTGGTGATTAACATTAACCACCATAGGCAGACACTCTAATGGCCTCGGGTGGTGAGACCTGGGCTAGGGTAAGGAGACTGCAAAGGAAAAAGGCTCCAGAGTCCTCCTGGAGAACCAGTAGAACGCAGAGACTGGCCAGGTACTAGAAGTCTAGTTTAGAGTGGGATTTCCAGACTGATGCTTCGGTGGGTCGACACACTAGTCATGCCAACGAAGGCAAGTGCTTGTAGGCAAGAGCCTCATTTTTACAACAGAGAAACGCCCAGAGAAAGATTCCTGGTGGTAGCAAGTGAAGTTTGGTACTCTTTCCAAACTCCAGAACTTATTCTGAGTATCACGGTTCTTAATATGTTTGGGTCATGGCCTCGTTGACAGTCTGATAAAATTCTCTCGAGGGAATTTGACATCGTCATGGTTGACGATGCTCCAGTTGGGAGCATCATCTTGAGAATTCCTAAGATATAGAGCTTCAGGTTCAGAATGCCAGGATTAGGGCCTCTGTCCTGGCTCGCAAGCTTCTTACCCAGTGGCTCTAAACTTTCCTAATGCTGTGTCCCTTTATTAGTTCCTCATGTGGTGGTGACCCCCAACCATAAAATTATTTTCACTGATACTTCTTAACTGTAATTTTGCTACTATTATGAATCGTAATATTGAGGCGACCCCTGTGACCTCCAAAGGGGTCATGACCCATAGGTTGAAAACCGCTGTTCTATAGGCCCCACAGCTACTTGGGCAGGGCACTAGCTCTATAGGGGAAACTGAAGAGCCCATGTTTTACCGAGCCTCAGCTTGATCTCTGGGTGTGGGTGGGATCCTCAAAAGGGTGACTGTCCCATAGACCACATGCTGGCATGTACTGGCCACAGCTTCCTCCAGACTCTCAACCAAGAGAAGGCCCATTTCTCTGAGCCTGTGTATCCCTGTGTGTGACCCACAACCAGCTGAGAAATTTATCAGCCATTCAGTCTGCGAACACTATGTGCTTGGGGTTGGTCCGTGCATTGGGTTGCTTCTTGCCCAAGGACTGTACTCTGAGAGGTTACTAAAGCAGGAGGTCCTCTTCTGTGGAACCAACTATCTCTCCTTGTGCCAGACCCTGAGTGGTAGGAAAGAATCTCCCAAGAAACTTCCTGAGAGGTCAGTGTGCGTTTCTAACCAGGCTTTCTTTCATCGGGAATGAGGGTGGGAGAGTAGCTATCAGGGATTGGTATTCAGAGGCAGGTTCCCGATCAGTGGCCACAGACGGGAGGAGGATCTGAGAGTCAGTAAAGTCTTGTCTGGGTCAAGCCTCTTACATATTTTCCCCGTGACCTTGGGCAAATCGGCCTCGTGTCTCTGGGTCTAAATTTCCTCTCATCAGTACAACAAAAAGAGGCATAGGATCCAAGCCACTCCCAAAGCCCCAGATGCACAGAACTGGAGCTCACCTGTTCTTACATGCTGGGAATGGAGTAGCCCTGCTCACTGATGAGGGTAAAGAGGCACCTCTCCTACTTCTCAGAGAGTGTCCCTCCCCCAACCATGACTTTGAGAAAAGGGCTTCTGTATTAGCTCTTGATATGGAGGTATGAAGGAGGTATGTCCCTGAGATTATTTGATTTTGCCCTCCCTGAGAGCTCTGTGGCTACTTAAATACAAATTTAAATGGAGTCAGACGAACTCACATTAAAAATGCAGCTTCTCGGTCTCACTAGCTGTGTTCCACGCATTCAGTAGATGTCTGCCTGCTGCAGCAAGTGATGCGCTGAAGGTCCTTGTCTCGAAGACCTTCCTCACCAAGGGAAGTGGGTGCTTGAAATAGCTGACTGATAGTGCTTGGGAATGCTTTGGTCCTTGTGTCGCCCATTACATCACAGATGGGAAGAAGCTGACATCTCTCAATTAATTATAGACACAGTGACCTTCTGATTCACTTAATGATTGCCCAGGCTGTATGGGTGGGTGAGCAGCAAGCCCAGGGACAGTCTCTAGTTCCCCCTGACTACTCACAGTATCACAGAACCTCCCTACCAGCTCCTCCAAGCCAAGGGTTAAGCCTCCAGATCTCTCTTCCTGAACCCCCATTTTACTGGACATCCAGAGCGACCTGGGAGGCAAGTTCTAGCCTTGTCTTCCGTGGAGTCCTTGGAGACAGCCGGCGTCAAATCTTTATGATGAGGCCGGGAGTGTGGCATGTTGGTAACATCATTCTGCTTCCCACCACACCCCTGACCAAGCAGGGAGCAAAAAGAGACATTGGCTATGGCTTTGTCAGGGTAACAACAAGGGTCAGCTCAGCGTCCTTAGGAACTGGTGCACATCCCTTGGTTTTGGATCGTAGCTGTCTATTTTCAGATCTCATGGGACTCCTGGGAACGGGTCGTGGTAACCTCAGGGTAGGTCATCTCTTCTCTTCACTGTACCTGCCCTTCACACAGATGTGGGCCACGTCAGCTGAGACTTGCCCACCCCTTTTTGCTTCTTACATCTTTTTCCTCTTCATCCTTTTTTTCTCTTTCTTTTCTTCTTGCCCTGGGTGACCCCATACCCTCAGCCAAATCTCAGGCGATAACTTGATGCTCAGCCTGATTCCTCTGACCCTTCCAAGGGACTGATGGAACGTGTCTAAAACAGTACAAACATCTTCCAGACTGTTCTAAAGAGGCTGGAGAACTCCCGGCAGGGTGGGATGTTGCCACAGACTTTGTTTGCAGAAAGTTCCTCGTTTTCACTTTTACCCTTGTCTAACTGTCCCTGCTAGCCCCACCCCTCAAACTCAGTCAGTACAAATTAAATTTACTGTGCAATTAAATGAAGACATCAAATCAGCGATTGCAAAAGAAAGCAATGTGTCAGGCTGAAAATCCAGCCACTGGTAGAGTTTGTAGAAAGGAAGTATGGAAGCCCGAGTTTGACTTTCTGCACCTTGAGAGACACAGTGGGGAGAGGAAAGAAAAGGAGAACAAAATGGAAAGAGGAAAGGAAAAAAAGGACTCCACAAGCATGCTTCTTTTATTTCTTTCTGCACAGCAATTTGGGGCTCATGGTCTGTTTCAAATTTCACTGGCTTGGGGCTGAAGAGATGGCTTAGGGGTTAAGAGTGCTGGCTGCTCTTCCAAAGGACCAGGGTTCAATTCCCAGCACCCACATGGCCGTCTACAAGTGTCTATAACTCTAGTTACAGGGGATCCAATGCCCTCCTTTGGACTCTGCAGGCACTTGGCATGAATGTGGTCCGTAGACATATAGGCAGGCAAAATAGAGACAAAATAATAAAATAAAAATAGTAATAAAAAAAAAGATTTCATGGGTCTCTCCTGGCTCTTATGGTCTGGAAGAACAGAAGTAGCATCTACTTGTGGACTAACTTGTGATAAGCAAACCTGACCTACAGACCCAGTTTCATTACCCTTGCTGTGGAAGCAAGGACAGGTAGCTCACTTCCTTTCTGTGTGATCACCCCTCTATAGAACAGTGACATAAGATGCTTCTTAGTGACATAAGATGCTGTATGTGGGGAGAGCCCCTTGTATTGTCACAGGGACCTCATCAGACCTGGCTCCTGGCCTTTTGTCTTCTGAAGGCAATTGGGCCAAAGGGCAGAGGCAGTTCGTTCTTCACTATCACAGGCATTAGCTAGATGAAGACATAAAACAAAGAGATGAGAAGGAATGAAAAGGATCAGGCCAACTTGTCCTCCTTCCCGTGTCCCACCCCTCTGCCTCATCTCCCCACATGTCCCTGGCTGTGAGGCTCAAACGCCTGGACATCGTCTTTGCCTTTGCCTCCTCCTCTCATGTCCACTGACCTCAGGTGGAAGTTCTGTCAACTGGAGTCTAGACCTGACGCCTCTCCATGATGGAGCCACTCCCTTAGCCCATGCCTCTCCTTCCGTCATCTACCCGGCTTCCTCTCTTGTCCTCACCTCTTTTCTAGACTTAGACCAGAACGCCTTTCATGCCCCATGTCTTCATTGAGGCCATCATGGTTTGTCGTCACATGTATTAGTGTGATTTGGAGTCTAATGTCTAGTTTGCTCATTAGGCACCCTTCAGGAGGTCAGGCTCAGTGCCTGCCCGAGCATCACTACATGGCCAGTTCCGTTGATAAGGGACAGGGGAGCAATGGACTGGTTCAGGTGGGGCACATGTTTGCTGACTCTTTTTTTGCCCCTCTTCCACAGGGAGACTTTCCTCTAAAATGTGTAAGCTCTCGTGAGACAGGAGCTTCTCTGTAGAGCAGGGAGGACTACTTTGTCCCTCCATGGGCTCAGGAGAGATTTGTCGAGTGAACCCTGTGAGAGCCCTTGAAGTAGGAAGATCACGCCCACTACTTTCTCTTGTCACTTTGACACAAAGCCTGACAGGAACAACTCGGGAGGGAGATACAGGAATCATGGCAGGGCAGGAATGGAGGTAGGAGTGGTTCAGTTTGTAGCAGTAGGACTTGCCCTGTGTCATCTCTATGTCTTGATGGATCAGGAAGACAAGAGTGGTTCTGGGGATGGGGGTGGGCTATATAGTCTTTAAAAGGCCACCTCTACTGGCCCACATCCTTCCATCAGGTCCTGTATCCCAAAGGTTCTACAGAACCATCAGCTGGGAACCTGGACTGTCTTAGACCCAAACCACAACAGAGATTGACACAGACTTACTGTCTTTAGAGAAGGGATCGCCTTCTCCTGACGTCATTCCTCACCTGATCTCACTGATGTCTGGGGTCCTGGTTTTCATGAAACCTTTCTGATCCGTGGGCTCAGACCGAAGATAAACACAGACTTCCACTTGATTCTGGCCAGATACCCTAGGGGAGGAAGTGGAGTTCTGTTTGGGGATGGAAAGGTAAGCTAGGAACACTCAAATGAAGCACTGGTGCTATTACCACTCAGAGCCGTTGGCCAGAGGAGCTCTGAGACTCTGTGCCCTTCTCGGGCTACACTGAGTGAAGCCAAAATCCTTCTCCGATTGCTGGAGATGGGGGGCGGGGAGCAATCCCCCACCTAGAGCATACTGGGAATTCCAAGAAGATATGGAAGGCCTACAGAAAAGACAGTAAAGCTGGAGAAAGAGAAAGGAAGGAAGTGGGGGTGAAGAAAAGAAAGGGGGAGGGGCTGCAGAGATGGTGTGGGAAGGCTCCTTGATGCCTTTCACCCCATCCCCCACGCCCGGGGCTGTAGCCTCCACCTGTGATGTGGGCTTATGTTACTTGTGTAGCTACCAGACTGAGGGGCCCATCTGACAGATTCCAGGATGTCATATCTCAGCTAGAAAACGAGTGCTGTTTATCCTACACCATCAGCAATCCCTTACACTTAGCCCCTTCCCAGTCTCCTGCTGGAAATGGCCATGGGGACCAAATTCTTGCATCTCACTTCCTTGCAGCTTTTCTTCCAGAGCCTCCTCTTGGACACTGCGCACTTCCTCTCCATTCCTCCTGCTGTGTAGGCATTTCCCCAAGAGGCAGCCCAGATTACTTTGAGCCAAGGGTCAGGGAAGGCCCTGTGTTTGGGAGGTGGTGGGCTCGGCTGGGGGCTGGGGGTCTCGCGCTGCCTTGTGGCTGCTCTGCGGGGTCTGGCAGAGCCCCAGCCTCTGGCTGTGACATACAGCCTCCTTCATGAAACCAGACAGAATTAAGCCTTTTGTTTCCTGTTTGCTAGGCCAGCTTAAAGAAAACACAGAGGGTCCATGGGGCTGGGGCTCCCAACAAGACGGCCTTTGTATTCATTTAATTAATCAGTTAGCTGAGGGAAAGGAGGGGAGGGAAGTTCATGTTATAAATACATGTTTTTCTTTGGCTTTTTCCCCCCCAAAAGACAGAGTCTGAATGGCGACCCCATGAGGGCTTGCTCCCTCCCATCTCACTCTGGATGTGCTGGAGGCTGGGGCTGGCCAAGCTGCAGCTGTGACTCTTCTTGCCCCCCTCCACTCCCTCAAGAGGCATTACGTGTGATATTTGTGGGTCCTGAGGAAGTAGTAGATGCTGGCAGTGTAGCAAGGTGACTGCTAGCCTCTGGACCCCACTCCACCCTTTCTCTTTTGCCTCTGAGCCTGCACCTCCTATAATCTCCTTGGAAGGGGTACTTTCACTGCCCCATAGAAGAGGGCATGGCCATCACCCAAGAGGCCACAGCCATCTGCGGATGAACCTTCGAGGAAGAAGTATAAACTACACCCCAGAGTCGACCTTCCCCACCCATATTCCCTGGAGCTAGCTAGAGGAGACCATGCTGAGAGCATGCTCAGTCACCTCCAGGGGACACTATAGCTATCTGTAGCCTTGCTCTGTCCAGAAGGCAGGATACAGGAGAAATGAGAGCCCTCTGAGGGATCTAGGGAGGGCGAGTTCGTGAGGGGGGCCACAAGCCCTCCAGGGCAGACACACTCATGCCCACTTCCATATCCATGGAGATCTTCGAGAAAGCTTCCCTTGATGATACTATTTAAATAGAAAATGTTTTAAAACATTGATTTTTTTTTTTTTAGAAACTCTTTTTGGAAATGGGTGAATTCATTTCTCATGCTCCTGCCCCCTCCTCACCCTCAGCGGCCAGGTGTTTGGGGAGTTAAAAATCTCTTTTATTATGAGGTAAAATATTTGCCATCTGTAAATATACGACCCTCGTAATGGAATTTCACTGTGGTAAAATTTTCCTTCTGTGCTCTTCATTTTAAGTCTGAGTTGGAATGTTCTGGTATCTGGTAACCATGACTCCAGCCTCCTGAATATACTACCCAGAAAATCCCCAGACCCTGATAGAGGTGGAGGGCCTGGGCCTTGGTTCTAGGTCTTTTGTTAGAGTATCAGGTCAACTGCTGGGTAAAGGGAGGACCCCAGAGGCCAGGCAATGGGCAGAGCTTGTAGGATATGCTGTCAGAACTACATGGGTACTGTCAGCTTTTACTCATCTTCCTTGATGAGTAAACTATAACCTCCATGCCCTTCCCTTCCCTCCAGGGGTCCTTGGGAGCAAGTTTAGGGTTCTGCTGGTAATCCCAGTGTTTGGGAGGCAGAAGCAAGCAGTGCTGTGTGGCTAAGTCAGACATATCCACCCACAGATACCCAGTCTCCAGAAGCAATGAATAAAACTCAGACTGCAGAATTTGTGTCTTCTCCAGAGTGATCTTGAGTTAACCCTTTTCTAACCAAGTTGCATTTGCCCAAACCAGTGCTTCCCTTGAACATTTTAGTATTTCCTTCTCCCCAGGGTGCTAGGGGCAGAGATGGGGAGTCATAGGCTCTGGGGAAGAAAAAAAAAAAAACATGCTGCCTTTTGCTTAGAGCTCCGGGGATTGTTTTTCCCAGAGGCCCACAGAGAGAGCAAGGGAGAACGTCAGACAGAAGAGAATTAATTTTTCTCTTCAGAGTCTCTTGAATCCTAGACACACGAGTTGGGAAGGATCTCAGGGATAAGGACAAGGGCCAGTCCTTTCAGAAAAGGGGAAGTGTGACTTGTGGCATGCTGGCCAAGGGTTACGCATGGGTTTGTTTTGGAGAGCTAGATCTTCAGGGAAAAGGAACCCATTAAAGCGGTGTTTCTTGGTGTTGACATACACGAGTCACCTGTTAAAATGTGATGGATTCTAAGGTGGCAAGTCTGAGTGGGACAGAAATCCTGGCTCCAGGTGGTACAGATGCTGCTGGCCTAAGGGTCACACTGAATCCTCCAGTGTGCCTAGCATATATATATATATATATATATAAAAATCCTCGGATGGTAGGTGCTGGTCCTTTGTGCTTTCCTATCTCCCAAACGCAACATAGTGTCATGTACAGTCTTTTAGTTACATGTTGCTCACTCAGTCACTGAAACGATGCCGATACCTATTTCAGTTGTGAATGTTTTGAAGTCTGAGTTCTTGATTTTTTTTTTTTATTTAATCGTGCTAGGCCTAGGACATGTGCTCTACCACTGAGCAATATCCTTAGCCCATGCCCTTTAAAATCCATTAATGTATTTGTGTGTTTGTATGTGTTTATGTATGTGAGCACGTGCATGCTGTCGTACGTATGTGAAGGTCAGAGGGTAATATGTAGGGGTCGGCTCTCTCCTTACACAATGGGGTTACCAGGGATCTACCTCAGGTCCTCAGACTTAGTAGCAAGTGCCTTTATTATCTGCTGAGACATCTCACTGGCCCAAGCCCTCGATTATGTAGTCCAGACTGGACTCAAATATGTGACTTACTTGCCCTTGCTGCACAATTGTTGGGATTACAGGTGTTCTCCATTGTCTTAGGGTTTTTCTAGTTGTGCTGAAAGACCATGACCAAAAGTAAGTTGGAGAGGAGAGGGTTTATTTTGCTGATATCATATCGCAGTTCATCACTGAAGGCAGTCAGAAGGGAAACTTAAATAGGACCCAAACCTGGAGGAGCTAGAGCAGAGCCATGGAGGAGAGCGGCTTACTGGCTTGCCCCATATGGCTTGTTCAGCCCGCTTTCTTACAGGAATCAGGACTATCAGCACAGAGATGGCCTTAGGCACAATGGGCTGGGCCCTCTCTCATCAATCACTAATTAAGAAAATGCCCCACAGACTTGCCTACAGTCTTCTGGAAGTGTTTTCTCATTTAGAGCTCTCTCTTCTCAGATGACTCTTAACTTGTGCCAAGTTGACATAAAAATCAGACAGGATAGCCACCATGGCTGGAGTTACCATTTATGTTTATATCCATGCTGTATCTGGTAAATACTGTCGGCTCATAGCAAGGATGCTTGTTTGTTTTTAGGGCATGTGGTCCATCCTGGAGAAGTTTGGAAGGGGTGTCCCTGGATGCCTGATCTGAACCAGCTTCCGAGCACACATTCCCCCCTCCACTGTTATCTTTGTGTACCTGGTCTTCAATGTTAGGAAGGTTAGGCAGGTGGCTTCTTAATGAGTGACAGGGAGAGAAAGAGAGAGAGAGAGAGAGAGAGAGAGAGAGAGAGAGAGAGAGAGATATTATTGGCTTAGTCATACCGTTATACACGGTGACTCCTGTTTCTGAACCTAGAATTGCAACCCTGTATTTTATTACATATAAGTAATAATTCACCCTAAAGTGATCATGACTCTTGCTTGGGGCGGGGGGGGGGGGGGGGTGGAGCTTTGCAGACTGAGCTATGCCTCTCTGATCCTGATGTACTTAACATCTCTAACCAGGCTCTGCTTTAAATCTGGGACTCTCGCCTCCTTTCTCAACCTGTGGGTTGCCCTGACATATGGGCCACCACTCAGAGCTGGCCTCCCCTTTGTATCTGCAATTAAATCATCACAAATTTATTAGGTACTCAATATGTTCGAGACACTTAAGAAAGATAAAATACAGTTGAACCCTAGCCCCAAACTTGTATCTGTGAGGGCTTTGTCCTCTAATTTGGGGAGCAGTTTGTAAAAAGTAATGATATAAAGTTAAAT
This sequence comes from Microtus ochrogaster, assembly GCF_000317375.1. NCBI lineage: Eukaryota > Metazoa > Chordata > Mammalia > Rodentia > Cricetidae > Microtus > Microtus ochrogaster. Next base: position 30,720,555 of record NC_022012.1, on the reverse strand, counting down.
AATAATGAAGATTATAATGCAGGAGATGTCACACAGAGGAACAAAATTAATTAATTACTAAATGAATAGTGCCACAGATTCCATGTGTTGAGGGAATTCCAGAAAGAAAGATGCTGTACACTGGGGTGATGTCGCATGACTGGGGGGAAGGGCAGGGCTTGGCAGGGGTGAGAGGAGTCCAGATTAGTCCGGCACAGGTTTATGGACTACCTACGATTTTCCAGACAGACCACAGTACTCCAAAAGGACAGAGAAGAACAAGGCAGAGTCTCAGAGGCTGGGAGCTATAAGGACAAAAATGTAAGCTTGGATTCTATGATGGTTTAAATGTAAAATATCCTCCATAGGCTCATGTATTTAAACTCTTGGTCCCTAGCTGGTGGAGCTGTTTATGGAAGATGTGCAATCTTTAGGAGGGGTAGGCTTGCTGGAAGAAATACATCGCTGGGGTACATTCGGAGAGTTCATAGCCTCTGCTTTGTGTTTGCTGTTGAAATGTGATCTCTCAGCTTCCTTCCCTGGTTTCTTGCTGCCATACCACCCTCACCATTATAGACCCTCCCTCTGAACCATTAGCCAAAATAAGTTACCTTTGGACATGGTATTTCATCATAACACTGAAAAGTCACTGATCCAGATCTTCAGAACCTATGTGAAGTTGGATGTGGAAACCTTCATCTGTAATCCCACTGATCCTACTGTGAGATGGGAGGCGAGGGTGTGGGGGTAGGAGATGCCTCAGAAGCACAAGGACTAGCTAGCCTGGAGTAGCAGTAGTGAATAAGAAAGGCCCTGTCTCAGATAAGGTGGGAGGCAAGGACGGACACCTGAGGCTGACCTCTGACTTTCTGTGGAGCCTGCTAAGAATTCAGGATTTCTGCCTCACTCAGACCTGCCACTTTAGAATCAATTCCACTAGAACAGGTGACTCTTCATTTGTCTGTTTACATCAAGAAATGCTGTTTGGGGCTGGGCGGTGGTGGCGCACACCTTTAATCCCAGCATTTGGGAGGCAGAGGCAGGCGGATCTCTCTGAGTTCGAGGCCAGCCTGGTTTACCAGAGCTAGTTCCAGGTCAGGCTCCAAAGCTACAGAGAAACCCTGTCTCGAAAAACTAAAAGAAAGAAAAAGAAATACTGTTTTGGTGAGCTCTTCTTCCCTGGAGATTCCACTCTCCAAACCACTGGAGTGATGGGGCCATCAGCCAGCTGTCAGGCAGTCAGAACAGAAAGAGTTAAGAGGAAGTGGAGCTGTGAGCTCAGGTCACCCTTTCAATCTTTTATTTGTGAAAGAGAAGATAGGCAGTGAGAGGAATCTAAATATAAAAGAATAAGAAATGATTTTTAAAATTAAGTAGGTCTATACGTCCATCTTATCATTTACAAGTGCTTTAAGCCTATTTTCTAATCTAATTAGTTAAGAGTCCAGGCAGGGACTATTGCGTATGCTTCACAGATAAAGAAAAAGAAGGTCAAGGGGTGTCGCAAGTGGGGTTCTGCCTTCTGAGTTAATGTTACTTATACTTCACTGTAATTCCGGCCGTCTTGAGAGACTGTGTGCTATAGATCAAGGCAGGTAACTTAGGTAAAACGCTGAACACACACACACACACATACAAAACCAACAACAACAGCAACAAAAAACACACGCAGACGATGAGTACCATAGGTGGACAGAGCACACACGCACATGAAGCAACAACAACAACAACAAGAAGCCCACACACAGCACAGTCTGTGAGTAACATAGGCCGGAGGGATATACAACTCATAGTTGATGAGTACCATAGGCGAGAGGAATGCAGACATAAACACACACCACAGTTGATGAGGGCCATAGGCTGGAGAAACACACAGAAACACAGACACACACATATAGTTGATGAGCACCATAGGCTGGAGGAACTTACACAGACACAGACACACACACACACACCGAGTTGATTAGTGTCATACGCTAGAGGGGTAGAGCCCAGGTAGCATTGGCGTTGAGAAGCAGAAGGGAAGAAAAAAAGTACAGCATGTTGAGGAAGTGAGGGACGAGACCAGGGAAAGTTAAATGGCACAGAACCGATGGACACCAACCCCACTCAACTGATGTATTCAAAGAGCGTTTACAAGCAGCATGCTACACAGTGATGGGGAAGGAAGGATGGGAGGATGAAGAAGACAGTTGGGCTGTGAGTCCTTACAGCTTTAGACAAAAGACACAGGTTGGTGTTGTCTTTGTTGTTTTAAAATGATAAAGAGGCAAAGGGGTCCCTCTCCTAAGTCCTTGAAAGTAGAAAGATTGTAGGTGGGAGGGAGTTGCATCCCATGCGACCACCAGGACCCACCCTAGTGTCTTTCTTTATCCTTCTTTCACCTCTGTTTGGTCTCTACTGAAGTTCTGGGCTGGGGTTGACTTTATGATAGCCCTGGCCCTGGCGAGGAACAATGTATCTATATGTCACTGTAGCACTCATAGTCAGAGGGGAGTCTATTTAAGGTGAAGTTTTGGGCTGGGGTTGACTTTATGATAGCCCTGGCCCTGATGAGGAACAGTGTATCTGTTGTCTCTGTAGCACTCATAGTCAGAGGGGAGTCTATTTAAGGTGAAGCAAGGGGTTGTAATGATGGAGGAGAAAACCTGGAGTAGGGAATGGACCTGGGAAGGGACAGCTACAGACAGAGTGAAGCTATGTGCTAAACATTCTGCCCATCGCTGACCAAGGAGTGGAGGGGTGGCTTCCATTACAAAAGGAGAAGCCCACAGAGGCAGCCCTTCTCTCTGAATCCTTTGATCTGGGGGTCCTGGAGGGTCCATCCCAAGAGCCCCATGGAAGTTACTTCTGAGTAACTTACTGGCAGTCTTGAATTTTAGTCCTTATTGTCGGAGGTGATCTGCTAAAACCAAAGCCACATTGATGGAATTCCAGGAATCTGCCCTCCTTACTTTAGAGAGGTCATCTCGCCCTCAGGGAAGGAGCCCACACGGTTCTTGTTCTTAGGCCAAAGTTTGCAGTCAGGACACAGGGAGGCAGCAACTCCCCTAAGGCCCCTACTCCTCTGCACCAGAGAGAGCTCAGACCTACATCTCAGAGATGGCATGCTGCCACAGCCACGTTGTCACCTGCAGGAAGATGAGTAGTGTGGCTCCTAGGGATCTTTACACAGTTTTCAGTCTCTAGCAGTGGCTCCATTCCACCTAGGGCTAGCAACTACTCGCCTCTTTCCTGGAACGAAGGGATTTCCTAGGACAGGAGAATTTAGTGGTAAGTTAAATTCCAGAAAGTCCCAGGAAAACAGGATGAGTTGATCACCCTAATCATTCCCAACCCTGTCTTAGAAAAGTTCAGAATCTGAAATTTCCCTGAGCACAGCCTCGATTTTCCCCTGGATACTCAGGTAAAAGGATAGACTTGAGTGTGCAAGCACCATGTTGCTTGGAAGTGGCTTTAGGATCTGCAGACCTGAATCAAAATTCCTAGCAATTTCCGGGGCATGTTAGTATGAACAACTCACTTTGTGTTTATGAGTCTCAGTTTCCTTACCTGTAAAATAAGGGTTATGCTATGAGCTTCAGAACGTCGTGATATAGAACAAAGAGGACAGTGCCTGTCAGCTGCTGCGTGTCTGACCCCGTCCGTTAGCTCTCCTGATCCTTCCCACTCTTTCTCATCTTTGTTCTGGGGCAATAGGCATTCTGTTTGTTGTTGTTGTTGTTTGTTCGCATTGTTTTTGAAGGTCTGATCATTTATTTGTTACTCTTAAATTTATTTTTGACCTGACTCAGAAGTAGAAGTTCATAGCAAAGATAGCCTTACATCTCTGGGCAATCTGTTCCTGGCATTTTTCTTGGGCTTCCTTCATTCTCTTGGCCAAAAGTTTAGTACATTCTGCAGCCTTCTTTTTATTTTTCTTGGTGGTTGGTTTCTTCAGAGTAATACATCATTGTTTGTGTGGCTGGATGCGCGGGGTCACAAGACACTGACTCTTGGGGTGTTTTGGTTCTGGGTTTCTTACCTTCTTTGTTTAAGGGCTTTTTGACAACATATTGGTGGACATTATCTTCTTTAGAGAGATTGAAAAGTCTTTAGATGCTGCCAGCTCCTTTGGGCCCCAACCACCTCCTCCCCCTCCCCCCGCCTCTGTTTCTCTCTGTGTGTGTCTCTCTCTCTGTGTCTCTCTGTCTCTGTCTCTGCCTCTCTCTCTTTCTCTCTCACACACACACTGACTATGCTGAAAACATGTGGATTGGCACCCACAGTGCATTCCTGAGCAGACCTGCACCTCCTCTCTCCAGTTCTCCTCCATTTGTATCAGGAATGCTTCTTATCCAGCAGCAGGCACTCTGACACCTGACTTCAGAAAAGCCTTGCTTGTCATTCCCACATCAGATCTTCTCCCGGAGCATCAGCAGCTAATTCTGGGGCCATGCACTTCTCAGAGAAAGAGGCCACTTGTGTTCATCCTTTACCTCAATGAGTTTCTGACATCCAGTGGCTGGGAAGGAGATACTCCGTTTCATCATGACAAAGCTGGCAGATTGGGAGGTGCCATTAAAAAGAAAGAAGAAAAGAGGTGATACCCCTTTTTTTATGAAGGAGACGAAGTTAGTGAGCAGGAAAAGTTGACTCTGGATCAAAGTTATAGAATCAGAGACAAGCAACTGAGTCCTACCGAACTCTTAATTGTATCTCCCTATTTTGAAGTGGACAGGTTTTACTATCGAGAATGTTCCCTGATTGAGAGGGAAGGAGCCATTTTATTTATTTGTTCATTCATTCAGCAAATACTTTCTGGATGCCTGCTATGTATCAAACACTGTTTCCGGTCCTAGAAATAGAATGCTCAACAAAAGACGCAAGTATTCAGCTCCCTTGAAGGGTATGTCCTGGCAGGGGAGACACAGTAAGCATCCACGTCATATAAGGTCAGGTAGTAAAAACTGCTTTCGTGCGAACACATAGAAGGTGAAGGTATCAGAAAGTAGCTGGCGTGACATCATTCTGTGGGGCGTACAGCAAGGCCTCTCTGAGAGGCCAGTGTAAAGCCGGGCCCTGGGATAAAATAGTCTCAGAACTATAGTGGTCCCTTCTGAATCTCCCAGTGCCCTGTGGAGTCCGCAGCTCAGGAGACAGCCAGTCCCTGACTGGGGTGAAGGGGTAGATGGGAATGCAGCAGTTTCGTTCAGCTGTTCTTCCTCTGGGCTGACTCCTCTGCTGATCTGAGCTTTGTGGAAAGGGGAGGAGGAAGTCAAGCTAGAATCCACTCTGGAGTTCTGGAGGTCAGACTGCAGATGGGAATG
>NC_022012.1:30714079-30715127 GCF_000317375.1 Microtus ochrogaster | reverse complement strand
CATAAATGAGTTACTCTAGAATCCACTCTGGAGTTCTGGAGGTCAGACTGCAGATGGGAATGACATAAATGAGTTACTCTGCCCTTCTTGGAGACACTCTCTACTTCTGGTGACAAATCACTGTGTATTTGATTTCCTTTATGGTTCTGTTTCAATGGTATCACCTTTTCCTTTAAGAAAAAAAATACAGCCCTGTTTGGATTGCATGCTAAATGATTTATGAGCATTATTCTTCTCTGTTCATCCTACCTGTAGGAGCTCCAGCCCTTGCGATCCTATTCATGTTGATTAAGTACATTTGAAAGCAAGAGGAGACTGAAATCACTTCACAATACAGATCCAGCTTCCCCTGGCTCGGGGGAATTCCTCATCTCCTCTTTGAAAGCGCTCCTTTTCAAAGACTGAGCAGGAGACCCATCCAGACTGGGAACAGGAAGCCCAGGGGAGCCTTTTCTCTGGAGCTGGTCATGGATTTGAGATTCTGGTATTTCTGGGCAGATGTACCCTCAGGAGCCATCCTAGGGTTGTTTTGCTTCTCACCTGTCTGCCAGCTGGCCCTGTGTCTGGCTTGACCCTGGCAGGACAACATTGGTCAGGAGCACAGGAGGGATTTCTGGATGATCAATCAGAGCTTAATGCTTTTAGGGATCCCATTGAAGAACGGGTGGGAGGATGGAGGGAGATCACTGTCTTTGTATATTCCTGGACCAATGGACAGTGTGTGTGTGTGTGTGTGTGTGTGTGTGTGTGTGTGTGTGTGTAGGAACTGTGGCCTGTGATAAACAGTGTGTGTGTGTGTGTGTAGAGGAACTATGGCCCATGATAAACAGTGTGTGCACATGTGTGTATATAGAGGAATTATTGCCCATGATGAACAGTGTGTGTGTGTGTGTGTGTGTGTATGTGTGTGTGTGTAGAGGAACTATGGCCCATGATAAACAGTGTGTACACATGTGTGTATATAGAGGAATTATTGCCCATGATGAGCAGTGTGTGTGTGTGTGTGTGTGTGTGTGTGTGTGTGTGTAGAGGAACTATGGCCCATGAT
>NC_022012.1:30693131-30713979 GCF_000317375.1 Microtus ochrogaster | reverse complement strand
TGTGTGTGTGTGTGTGTGTGTGTAGAGGAACTATGGCCCATGATAAACAGTGTGTGCACATGTGTGTGTATAGAGGAATTATTGCCCATGATGAGCAGTGTGTGTGTGTGTGTGTGTGTAGGAACTGTGGCCTGTGATAAACAGTGTGTGTGTGTGTGTGTGTGTGTGTGTAGGAATCATGGGCACAGAGCGATTCTTCGAATTGAAGGTTTTCTCATTAGGCTCTGTACTCAGTGGCCTTCCCAGTTTCTGCCCCATCTTCGTCTGTTCCGGTGTGCTAGAAATCTTGAAGGTAGACGGCTAATTAGCGATCTAAACTTATAACTTGGCACACATGAACACAGGATGTAGACTTCAATGATTTCTTTGACTTGGCTCATGTTAGCCTAGAAATCAGACTTCAGTAGATTCTGTTTCTCCTCCAGTCTCTCCTCTTACGTCAGTCTGGCACAAGGCTCCCTTCCACAGATCCTCAAGTCAAAGAGGAGATGGGACAGTGATGTCTGAACTCACAGTCTAGCTGCGAACACATGGAAAGTTGCCCTCTCGTCCCTGCTTTTGCTCCTTCTGAGCTACCCGAGTGTCCAATCTTTCAAATTGAGGCTGTAACAGTCTTATTACTTTCTGTATTAAAAATGCCACCATCTTTTGTGACTTTGTATCGAACCCCAGGATGCCTCATTCACCACCTTCCTGTCCTTTTTAGGACAGCATGGGGTTCCCACCTGCAGTAGATGGTAGACTAGCTGGCTCTGGTCTTGGCCTCATGCTCTTCTGTTTGGTGACTTTGGAGAAGCCACCTCGTATCTGTGGTTCTCGGTTTTTTCATCCGCTAACTTTGAGTGAGACCATTTGTAGAACAAATTAGACATTAGCTTTGAAAACTGTGAATGGTGCTGTCTCTTCGGGACAAGTTACAACAATGGGGACATGATCACACACACACACACACACACACACACACACACACCTTTAATCCCGGTGCTTGGGAGGCAGAGGCAGCTTGGTCTACAAAGTGAGTTCAGGACAGCCAGGGCTACACAGAAAAATCCCTGCTTGGAAAAATCACCACTACCAATAATAACAGTAGTAATAATAATAAATAGAAGATCCTTAAAATGTAGGCATTTACCGGGCGGTGGTGGCGCACGCCTTTAATCCCAGCACTCGGGAGGCAGAGGCAGGTGGATCTCTGTGAGTTCGAGGCCAGCCTGGTCTACAAAAGCTAGTTCCAGGACAGGAACCAAAAAGCTATGGAGAAACCCTGTCTCGAAAAATCCAAAAAAAAAAAAATGTAGGCATTTGGTCTGGTGAAAAACTTACTCTGGCCTTGGCATGTATGAGCCAAGGACATGCTCTTCCCCACTCCCATGCATGTGCAATTGCACACAAGCAAACATGAATACAAACATACCAACACTCACAAAGTGTGAAAAGCTAAAATTCTAATGTCTGACTATATCCAACCTGAGAGAAGGGTTTGACAGTGCACCCTGAAGAAAACCCCTGAAACGGTTTGTGTAGAACAGAGAGTAGTACTACAGTGCCAAACAGTCTTTACAGCGGTTAGAGGCGGGGGGATGGGTCACCCACTACATGCCGGGCATCTTCTTGGCTATTTCATGTCTGGTGTCGCCTTCACAACAATCTGGAAATGGTATTATCCTTGTTTGATCAGATGATGGGATGAACCCAGAGGGGTTCAGTTGCTCTCTCTGTTCAGTTCACTTACCAGAGGGCTGCTCTAGCGCCTGTATTATATGGATAACTAAGCCAGAGCCAAACCTCAGTGCTGTGGACTCCAGCAATCTGAAAAGGGCTGGGAGGAAAAGGCATAACCTAAGCTGAACCTGCCTCTATGTATGTTGAGCCACACTTTGGGGAAAGACTCAGAGATCAACTTCTTCTCCCTGAAACCTCTAGTTAGTGTCCCCACTATCAGGGAACACAGTCCTGGATGGAGAGAATTCAGAGTGTGGCCAGGCTCCCCCTCCATGACTTCACTGGACAGAGTCCTATGTCTCCACCCCTTCCGCTGTCTATTCCTGTCTTCTCCCAACACTGATGTGCAGGGTCTGGCCCCACTCAAGCTCCTGCCTACTCTGGGAAGCCCTCCTCTGCAGAGCAGCTCAAAGGGTCTTTTGAGTGGGGGAATGAGCAGCCTGTGGGCCTGGGAGGAAAGATAAAGGCGAGTGATCCCCAAGGGCCACGGGGTCAGGGGCTGTGTATCTGGTGACTTCTGAATGCAAGCACCAACAAAGAGAATTCTGTGGTGGGAGAGCCTCCGTGAAGGAAATAAAATCTCCATGAAAACAAACTTTTGTTGGAAGCTTTCTCCTCTTGTTTTGGCAGAGCTGCTAGGTCCTGGGAGGGGAAGGCCGAGTCTTCCGGAGAAGTCTGGAGGCCCCCAGATTGTCCAAATATCGCCTCGCTCTGAGAGGACTGTTTTCTTCCCTGCAGGAGGAAAGACTTGGGAGGCAGTTGTAAAAACCACTGGTTTTCTAATCAAGGCTGGAATGAGCAAGAAAGAGCTGGGGCCACAGAGCGAGCACTTGGATTATGAGTTAGGACACATGACTGACACAGTACTGTGTATCATATAGCTCTGTGGCTCCACGAACACCAGGATCCCTTCCAGCCTTGGTTATCTCATCTATAAAGTGGACATTGCTTGTCCAGATTCCTTCGTCTAGAAATGCAGGAGGAGTCCTGAGCTAGCATGGCTATTTCCCTGTATCCTGTAACCCATGGAGACTAGCAGGTAGGATGAAGGTCCTCGGAGGAGACTTGGATGATGTCTTTCTCTTCTCCTCGGGGCTGAGTGGTCACAGATGACACTCAGCAGTTTACTGTCTGCATCTTGTTTTTCCAACTTCAAAGAAGTTGGCATGGTGTGAGCCTTGGTCTGCCTCTGCAGTCAGCGTCAGCAGGTCTCTGCATTTAGAGGCTGGCTGGCTGTGTCAAAGGAGGCATTCCCCAGCTGTTGAGATGCTGTTAAATAAACCCAGGATGTTTTCTCCATGGAGCTAGTAGAAGAATCAGAATTTGTGTCGGGTCCAGGCCCCCAAGGGTTGCCTCTCTGTCCCACTCAGGAGAAAATCCTGGTGTGACTGCTGTTCCACAGAGGTCAGGGCACTGGGCAGTTCTGGGTGGCCAGAAGGGATACAGCTGGGGCTAGAAGCTGAGCTGTGGTTTTGAGTCTGTTTGCTTCTATCATGCTGTGTGACCGTGGGCAAGAACTCTCCTTCTCTGATACCTGTTTCTCTTACCGTGAGCACACAGGTTGAATAAGTCACTCTTACCTCTGCAGAAGACAGAGAAGTAGATGTTAACCTGGGGGCAGCAGAATCAAGCCTATCCCTTCATTCCCCAGTCTCCCCCTCAACTCCTTTCCTTGCTTGGCAGTCAGGGATGTTGTTTCTCTTTTTCCAGATGAATTCTTCGAGACAGGCTTGTGTCCACAGCGTTCTGGACATCCTTGAAAACCGATTGACATGTGGCTCTCTTTTTGACCCCAGTGGGACTGACTGGGGAAGGGCTGTCCTTGGAAGTTGGTTTGAGTCAACAAAGGCCCCTCCCTCTTCCCTCTGCCCTCCCATCAGAGCAGGGCCTCTTGACTTCACGTGGCTGGTCTGAACTGTGGGTAACAGGGAAGCATTGTTCGAAGTGGTTAATAAATGAGGCTTCCTCTGCTGACCACGTGGAGAGTTCACTTGGAGCATGTTCAGGCTTGGCTGACTGGGATGTACAAGGAAGGAGTGGACTATGGGAGTTGTTTTCTCTTCCCCCAACACACACGCACATGCATACACTCACACACATACATATGCATATATACATTTTCACACGCAGACACATTGTATATGCGATGCATGCATACACATGCAAACATGCCCACACATGCATAGATGCACACATAGACGTAGATATGCATGCACAAAGACACATAAACACACACACATATATAATATACATATTATACACACATATGCACACAATAAACATATGCACATGACATAGACACATGCACATATACACATAATATAGACACATGCACACATACTTTCAAATACACCCACATACATACATATAACATACACATATATATACACGTCCATTATATACACATATAACACACATGCACATATACATATATACACACATGCACATCATCTTGTAGACCAAAGTTTATTAACACATGAACCTTTGAGGGACACTACTAGGTATAGTGCCAAGCTTAAGGCAGACTGTTTTTATCTGGTGACGACGGCTCATCTGCTTGTCTCCTTCCAGCAGGTCCATTTGGGTGGGACTCTCCTTTCCGCTGTTCTCTAAGGTGACTGGACTTGGTGGGAAGGCTTTGATTCGAAAGAACAGGGCTGCAGAGGTCTCAGGATCACCCATGGGAATAAATGGGCGGGGGAAGGATCTCAGTCTGCTTGTAAGCACTGGGAAGCACCTGCTTTTGCAGAGCCTTAACTGAGTTCAGAAGAAGTGGATGTGGCAACCTTACCCTGCCTTCAGCATCTCACAGGATGGGGGTGGGTGAGTAGACAGACCCTGTAGGCTCATGAATCTACAGAGGAGGCCATCATGGCCATAATGGGGAGGGGACAGGTACTTGGTCAAAAATGTGTTTGCAGGAGGTAATGTTGATACGATGTCCTGGGCTTTACTCCGGAGAGGGAGGGAAGGAGCCATTCAAGGACAAAGCCACATCATGGCCCTGTGTACCAGGAAGGGAGGGGGAGGCTCAGCTGGACTGAGCGCTGAGGCACTTGGGTTTCAGTATGCAGGTAATGGAGAAACTAATAGACATATTTAAATAGTGGGTGACATTGCCAGGGTATTTAGAACACTTGCCCGAGCCGCAGGTAGACATGGGTCCAGACCTTTTCAAAGATTTGAGGCACGCCTGTTGGAAGGCCTTTATAGCTGGCAGGAGTAGACCCAACCCCACACAGCTAGAACTATACATATTTTTAAAATTTTTTCTTATAGTGAAGTTCAGGGGCAGGACTAAACAACATGAACAGGAACTCAGTTCTTCCTCTGTCATAGTCTCAGGGAAGGCTGGTCTAAGTAGCTTTTCCCTGGGTCACAGGATGGCGGTAGAAGTTCTAAACAGCACACTGCCGGCTAGGCTGGCAACTGCAAAGAGTACAGAAGGGAGTTACACAATTTTGGGGAGTAGTGGGGGCTGAAGATAACAAGAAATTGTTTTTTTTTCCTCCTTGCTGGTATTTGAATTTTAAAAAAAAACATAAAAATAGAACAAAAACCACAGGGAAAATTATCAGCATTGTGCCAAGAGACCAATAATAAGCAGGGACATGAGCTCCTTACAAGTGCCTCTTCCCCATCAGAGTTACGCATGTCTGTGGTGTAGGCTCACCTTCATAGTTCAGGCATTCATGAGGCCGAGGCAAGAGGATTAGGAGTTCAAGACTAGACTAGATGACACAGTAAGCCTGAGGTTAGCCTGGGCTACGTGAGATTTCCTCTGAAAACAAAAACAAAAGCCGAACCAAATCAATCGAATGATAGCAGTCGCCCGCCACCGCCACTGCCAAACCCACAAAACAAAACAGGGCTAGAAATAGAGTTCTTTAGTAAAGTGTGTGCTTTGCAACTGAGCACCTGAGCTTGGTTCCCAGAACCCACGTTAAAAAAAAAATCTGGGTGTGGTGCCATGCCCCAGTTAGGGTTACTGTCTCTGTGATGAAGCACAATGACCAAGGCAACCTGGGAGGAAAGGGTTTATTTGTCTCACACTTCAGTATCACTGTTCCCCTCTGAAGAAAGTTAGGACAGGAACTCAAGGAGGGCAGGAACCTGGAGGCAGGAGCTGGTGCAGAGGCCGTGCAGGGATGCTACTTATGGGTTTGTCGTCATGGCCCAGCATCAATTGCTCAGCCTGCTGCCTTATAGAACTCATGACCACCAGCCCAGGGATGACACCACCTACAATGCGTTGGGCCCTCCACCATCAGTCACTAATTAAGAAAATGCCTTGTAGCCAGATCTTAGGAGGGCAATTTCTTTTTTTTTTTTTTTTTTTTTGGTTTTTCGAGACAGGGTTTCTCTGTGGTTTTGGAGCCTGTCCTGGAACTAGCTCTTGTAGACCAGGCTGGTCTCGAACTCACAGAGATCCGCCTGCCTCTGCCTCCCGAGTGCTGGGATTAAAGGCATGCGCCACCACCGCCCGGCAGGAGAGCAATTTCTTAATTGAGGTTTCCTCTTTTCAGATGGCTCTAGCTTGCGTGAAGTTGCCATAAAACTAGCCAGCACAGTGGTACACACTTGGAATCCCAGCACTAGGGAGGAGATGGGCAGATGCCTGGAGCCCACCTGCTGCTGGCAGCTTAGCCTAGGCAGTCAGTTCACAGGCCAGTAAGACACCTGACTCAAAAGATGGATGGCTCCCAGGGAATGACAGCTTAGGCTGACCTCTGGTTCATGAATACACATATGAACATACATGAACACATACACATAACAGAAAATGGGGGGCTAAGGATGAAGTCAGTGGCCCTGAGTTTGATTCCTCCCACTGAAAAATAAAAATATACAAACAAATAAATTTAAAATATAATATGCCTTTTAGGCTACAATTTGACTTGTGATTTTCCTATCGGGACACTGATGCTCAGGGGATAATTGTATCTTTGTGAAACGGCATCTGTATAGATATGTTCTTTGCGGCATTATTTGTGATAGCCAAAACTTGGAAAGAACTCAAGCATCCATTAATCGGAGACCAATTAGATTATGAAATGTCCTGACAAGGGAATACTACGTATTTAATATAAGGAAGCTCTCTGTGTTGATGTGGAAAGAGCGCCAAAATATATTGTGAGTACAATCAGAGCCCACCAAAAGTACTGCAGATGTACACAGACTGGAAAGGCAAGAGTCCGTGTTTGTGTTTGTTTGAACAGGTGAGGGATAGACGTGGGAGGAAGACATCACTATGTATACCCCTTTATACTATAGAATTGTGTGAATTGTGCTATATATGTTGTCTATTCTAAAACTAGATTTTTAAACAAAATAAAGCAAGCAAGCAAAAAACCAAACCCAGACCACTACCATGAAAAACACCAGCAGTAAAAATACCTCCTAAACCAATTCCATAAAACATCTGGGACTGAGCTCTGCTAAGACCTTCTGATTTTCAGCCCCTAAGCTCAACACTATGCAGTAGCCATGGAGCTGTAGGGACAGATTGGAGGAGTTATTGGGGTGGGGGTGACACCCCCTGTGTAGAGAAGGATCCCAAAGGGAGCCCCAGTCAGATGTGAAGACTGAGGACAGGGGCAACTTCCTGTTACCAAGGCTGTCACCCCAGAGTATCAATCACCAACTCTGGAATTCTTTTCCCATTCATTCCAGAACCCCGCACCCCTCTCTATCCACAGAGGCAGTATATCCTCAGAGGGGATACTCCTCCAAAGTTTCATGTTTTGCTGAAGTCTGCCCTACTGAAGGTTCTAGGCTCTAGCTTGCCAGTGAAGATCCCTTTTTCCAGAGTGGCTCCATAAATCCAAATCCCAAGGAAGTGTTGACTCCGCAGGTGGGGTCTTCAGGGAGTAGAAGCACCAAGATCACCTATAGGCCAAGGTGGGGAAGAGGCCTGATGGGTGCACATGCCAGCAGAAACCCACATTTCCTCTCTGGGTCAGTGTGTCCTAAGACATGGTACTCCTGATGGAGAAGACACGAGCTATGAATGAACCTGGAGCTAGTCGCCTGGGCTCTGTCAGGATTCAGGCACCCTGGGCACTGATGGAAGAATGAGAGATAGACAAGAGTATGTAGCGTATGCCTGTATGTATGGGGCACATGCACTTCTTTGGTGAGACAGCATGTCTATCTTTAAAGGTGGGACAAGGATGAAACATGGAGTGGGCAGCTATGGGCCGCTGTGGGCAGCCGTGGGCAGCAATGTTGTTCGGTGTTGGAAGCATGTGAATTAGCGTAAAATATGACTACAGTCTTGGTTTTGGTTGTAGGTGGGAAGGATTCGAGGACAATTAATAAATCATTTAGTGGCCCAAGTTTAAGTAACTTATTATTATGGGCTGCATATATTTATTAACGCTTCGCTAAGCAACACTGGCACACTTCCGTCGACTGTCACACAATTTGCATGAAATTTGTTTCAGCGGGTTTTTTTTTCTTTTAATGAATCTATAAATTATTAACTCTCATTCTTCAGGAGAGATTGCTTGAATTTCATCCCCTCCCCCACCACCTGCAAAAACTGTGTCCTCCAATGAGGGCAGTGCTACCTGTTGTCTGAGGGACAGGGCAGGTCTGGAGTGGCGGGGAACCTGGAGCTGGTACCACCAAGACGTATCACTGGGGTTGCGAGCTGGTACCTGGAGAAGAGCTGTGAATGCAAATGCTGCCTTCCAAATCTGTGTGAAAGCTAAAGAAATGTGGGGTCAGGGAGAGGCAGCCCAGGTCATATGGGAGCCTGAAGCAATTCAGACCCCAGTGGCCCCAAGTGGCCATTATGCAGATGAGGAGCCCAATCCTGCAACCTCATAGCCCTTATGCCTCCCAGCCCTGATTTTTCACCATTACCTCCCTCTGCACCTTTTTCTAAGATGTTCTCCACACGTTTGTTTTTTTTTTTTCCAGGCCTGAGAAGTTTTGTTTTGTTTTTCTTGGTGATATAGTTTGAAGCTTTTGGTCCTGTGACATTTCCAGCTGAATCCTTAATTATCATTGCCTCCTCTCACAGGAATTCTCCTCAAAGCACTTAGGGCCTGGGTTAAAAGACGGTTGAGCTTGTCTGCCTTTCCACTGCCTAGATGCTTTTTCTAATACCTAGACAGCATCGTGAAGCACGCGTGTGAGGGACAGGCAGTCCCTGCCTTCATTTCTTCCCACCTTGTTGGAGTGACCCAGCATCAAACAAATGCTTGTTGAATGAATGAATGAACCAACCAATTAGAAACTCAAGCAACTTCTTGATGTGTTTATCTAATTATTCTTTATCAAGAAGAATCGGGAGTCAGATATCAGGGCAGGAACCTGAATGGTCAGAGAAGCAGAGAAGCCACCAGTCACCTCCTCTCTCTTCAGGTCCTCAGTCCAAAAGGCTTGAGATCCTCTCTCAGCCCTGCCTTACTACTTCATGTCTCCTGTCTGCTCTCAGTCTAAGACTCTATGGTTAATTTTGATCTGAGTGGCTAGCTCTGCCCTCTGACTCAAAGCAAACTTTATTGTCAGAATGCGATGGAAATATCACACAGCAACTTCTGAATACACAGGCAGCCCAGAGCAAGCACTCTAAGGCCCTCTAGTACCCGGAGGATGCTTAACACATTGTGGGCAGGCACTCACCTCTTTTATCCGTCTTCCATGACTAGTCTTGCAGGATGACTCATAGGCTCGTCCCTTGGCCCTCTCTCTGGCCCTGCAGACCCCAAAGTTTTCCTTTAAGGCTCACCTACTCCCTACTCCTCCTTTATGATGTCTAGACAGTGGAGGCCTACCCAGATACCTTAACCTGCTAAAATGTGTGCAGAAATAAAGCAAGGAGCCCTAAGGAAAGCTCTAGAGCATCCTTGCTGAATAAGGTTCCATAAACGTGATTCCGTGAAACATATTTAGACTGCTCGGAGATTTTTTAAAAATTGTTCTCTTTTCTGTACTTTTATTCAAGGTCGGATTTATGAAATTATTGAACAGCTAAATCATCAGCTAGCAAGGCTGGCATTTTTGTCATGGAAACCGTGACGCGTCTTCTGGGAGGCTGAGTAGAAGCGGTGTGCACTGGAAAAGGCATTCTGTCTGCTGTTTTGCTTTTGAGAGGGTCACACCGAAAGCCCTCTGATTTAAATACTCTAAGACATAAGAAGGCAATTCAGCGGTGAGCAGGGCCTCTTGTTTACTGGCGGTTTTGCACATGCAATGCGCAGGAGGAGGTAGCTGCTTCCCCGGGACTTGGCCTCACTCACCACCTCTTCCCCTTTGCCCCTGGAGGGTGCTGGCTCTTCAGTTTGCCACAAACAGAGCTGAGCTTGTGTTTCCTCCAGAGGTTGCCTATGTGGAACCTATCTGTAGCCCAACAGAGGGCATTTTGAGCAAGTCCTGCTCCCAGCGGGCCTTTAGACCCTTCTATGTGGGCAGAGTCCCCCCCCCCCAGCCTTCTCCTGTACCCTTCGCCACCTGCAAGCTCTTTTGCAGGCAGATGCCAGGTGGAGACAGTCAGCTGCACAGGAGAGATTGTTCTGGGTAGTTACTGCTAGCAAGGGACCATATTCTATCTCCCCGCCATCAGAATAATCTGTCCTCTGCTGGAGGCACCTCTGAGGAGCAATGAGCAGGTGAGACTCAGCAGATGGCACTGCAGCCAGGGTGCCTGGGAGCTGGAGGGCAGAGATACCATCTTGCCTCCGTGCAGGAGGCCCCACTTCAGTGCCCAGTGACTCTGCCACAGTGCCCAGTGGTCTGAGCTGTGAGCCCAGAAACCCTCTCCGACTCCTCCCCTGTTTATGGTAAAATCGGGTCTCCATAGGAAAGGCATGGTTTTCCTACTCCGTTTGTTCTCAGATTGGTGTTATACCCTGGAGCCGAATTAGTGGCTAAGAAAAATTGGAAGCAAATGCTCTGGCAGCATCCTGCTGGGATCCAGGGAGCCAGGTGGGGACACCAGCCACGTGGCTCCTTTCTCCACTGGTCCACCCGTCTGCTGAGAGTCAGCATCCCAGAACCATTCAGCACAGCCAAAGTCCCTCATCATCGGCCAGCATTGTGCACATCTGCCTAACCCTGAAGCCCTGTTCAGTTATTTATGAAACAGTGTTCAGGGCCAGCCCCAGGAGGCGAGTTGGGATGTAATGGATGGGAAGTGTCTTAACGCTGTTTGGAGGGGTTCTGGGACTCCTCTGAGAGGCACAGGATGGTTGGTTTGATCCGGACCTAATACCAACATTTTCTTCTTTCCAGTACTGCTCTAAGAAAGGTGGCTAACCCCACTGTCCCCCACTATATGGGTATATATCATCTCCAAAGGGACCTAGTGATAGAACGTTCTGGGAGTACTTTCTGGGGAGACTCTGCTGCTGTCTCTTCATCCTTCACCCCAGGATTGTTCCACCTTTGATGTCGTCATGACAGGACCTCACCGCTTACAAAGATCACGTCAGAAAACTCAAAATGTTTTATGTTTATGATTTTTGTGTGAGACAGTATTCATTGCTATCCAAGGATGCACACAGCACAAAGACTAAGAACCTGCCTACTAGATGTAGGTTCCTGCAGGTCAGAGAATTGGATTTGTTGTTCATCATTGAACTCAGCCTACCAAAAGGACTGACATGCAAAAAACATTTTATGTATGAGTGAATTCCAGGCCTGGTTTCCCATCTGGGATTCCCTAAATAAATCCTGTCCCCCGACCCGTGTCCTAAATGTAAAATAAAAAGGAGGGTTTTATTTTGTTTTATTGGTTGGTTGGTGTTTTGAGACAAGGTCTCTCGATCTTGTCAAGGCTGGCCTAGAACTTGTGGCAATCCTCCTGCCTCCAAAGTGCTGACTTTGCAGACTCATGCAACCACTTCCAACCATGTTCCCACTTTGAGCCAGCTCTAAACTCCAGCTTTTGCTGTAGCTGACTCCTAGGGTTGCAGGAGCTGCCCCTCTGTTCCTGCCCTGATGACCCTGGTTTAGTCCTTATTGCTTGTTGGTGGCAAAATGCTGCGCTTCAGCCTGCATTGCTTCCCTTGATGAATCCTCAGATTGTCACTTTCTCTTGTCACACAGCTGAGAATTCTATGCAAAGTAAAGCCAGATGCCAGTGGGGACTTGTTAGCACAAAGACGTGCATTTGTTCTGCCTCGGGCTGCACCTCCTGGGTAGGCTGTATTTACTTTTCTTTTGGAGCCAGACCCCTCTCCAGAGGGGACTTTGGGGCCTCTTCAATTCTAACCAAATGAGGAATGTCCAGGGTCATCCTGCAGCTGACCCTTCTCCTGTGTCACATGGCTTTGTTCCCCAAAGCGGGAGCAGTTTCTTCCCTCCCCCTCCATGCCTGGTTCACAGTTTCTTTTCTAGCCTTCTAGCCAAACAGCCCCGAGAAGAATATTTACTTGCACGAGAGACAGCATTTTAACCTTTCAAAGTATATCAGGATACCCTTATTGCATTTTTACAATGTCTCCCACAGGCAAGGCAAATATAAACATTTGGGTTAAGACCAAAAGATTTATTGATGTTTCGTCCAAAATTTCTTGGAATCTTAGGACTTTTTTTTGGCTGAATATGCACCTGGTGGACATCTTTCCTTCTGACTTATAACTCTAGGAATGTGGACAGCCTCAGAATCTTGCTATAATTCACAACACTTTCCCAGGATAACATACACACCATTCTGGATAAAAATCTAAGGGGCTCGCAGGCATCTGAAGTGTTAAGACTGCTCTTGCTCTAGTCCTGCCACTTGGTCCAGAAGATGAAGACATTGAGGTCCAGAGAGTTAGGGGGACTTGTGCAGGGTCCTAGGTCTGGGGTGACTAAGGCCATTCTTTTGTATTGTCTGTGCCTCCCACTCGACATCGAGAGGTTGAGTTCTAAACCGCTCATCTTTTCTCTGCCTCCCGTGCCCCTCCCCCTTTCGGACGTCATGCACTTCATTTCTTGCTGTGGACACATTCCTAGACTGTCTCTCATGTCAGATTAGAGAGAGCTGCTCTCCCCCACTCCCTACTAGGCCGTCCTCCATCCTCTGTTTTAAAATGTCAGATAATTTCATAAATCGTTTCTAATCCCAGCACCAGCCCTTTGGAGTCACTGTGGTTAAGGTGCTTCCTTCCGAAGCTTCTCTGCTGAGCCACAGCTTTGGCAGCTTTTTGCATTTGGGAGAAGACAGTCCTCCTTTCTTGTGGTCTCTCCTCCGTGGCCGCAGGGACTCTGGATTCCTTGCTCTCTCTGCCAGCACTCCTGGGCTCCCCTTGTCTTATCTTGTCTAAGGACTTCTGAGAGCCTCCCTTTCCTACTTTTTAGGATCCTAAATGCTTTCTCCCCACCTGCCCACAGAAACTAGTCCATGTTCATGGTGGTCGTGTGTGTATGTGTACACAGTGTACGTGAGATAAAACAATTTTGAAGTGCACTGAACATTCAGTGGCCCCAAGTTCATCCATGAAGTTGTTCGGCCATCACCACTAGCCTTTCACCTTGCAAGACTGAAACCCCCCTACTGAACAACTCCCCACCCAGCCCACCCCACTCTCAACCTTTGGCAGCCATCACTGTGCTTTCGGGCTCTGTGGATTTGACTGCTGCAGGTATCACCCATGAGTGGAATCAAAGAGTATCTGCCCTTTTGTGCTGGCTTATTTCACTCAGCATAACTTCCTCACGGTTCATCCGTGTTGTAGCATGTTTCTCCTGCACCATTGTGCGCATCGACCCATGTTAGTCGGTTGTGTGTTCGTGTTACAAAACACTGGAGAAAACAGTCCCAGTCAACGGTGATGTTTATTCTGACTCCTGGGTTTAGAGATGTTAGTCCATGCCATGGCCCCTTTGCTTTGCAGTGCATTGGTGCAGTGCATGAGGGTAGGAATGTGGGGTGATGAAGGCCTGCTTCCTGAAGGGTGGCAAAGACAGAGAAGAAAGGGCAGGGTCCCAGCATCTCTTTCAAGGACACGCCCTCAATGACCTAACTTCCCTCAGTAGGTCCTGCCTCCTTCCAAGTTCCATCACCTCTCAGGAGTGTCATTGACGGTGAAAAACCAGCCAGCCTCCATCTTAGGTTTAAAAGCCATCTTAGACTAAAGACAAACTAGGCTCATTCCTGTTTATGATTAAACCTCTGTTTCTCAAGGACTTGGCTATGCCCCACCTGTAACCTTAACCTCAAATGGTTCTGTGCTGCCTGTTCCAGGAATGGCAATCACGTCTTTGTTTCAAAAAGTTGTTTAGAGCCATTTTGTGATGCTACTTCTGTTTCAAAAGGTTATGAGGCAACCCATGACTGCCTTGTTATGACTACCTGTTGACTATCTTCTTATGTTCACCTTGCAACCATATCTTTGTTTCAGGAGGGACTAACATGTTATGCTTATGTTCTTCTCCTGTGACTCCGCCTATTTTGCCCACCAAATCCCTCATATGGAAACCCTCTACCCCTGAGCTATAAAAGCCTTATCTTCCTCACATCCAATGCTGACCACTAGAACCCCTCCGTAGGGGGAGGCAGCCTGTGCACACAAATAAAGAGCGTGCTATTAAACAAGTGATTACACTTGCTTGCTTTAATTAATTTGGCCGTGATGATTTGGGTTGGTGGTTCTTCTCCTCCCACTTTTGGGATTAGTGGTTGGTAACCAAGTCTTTAATACATGGGTCTTTGGGGAGAATTTTCATATCCAAACTATAGCATCCACATGTCATTTCTCCATTATTTTGTTGATGCTTCCACTTTTTGACTATTATAGCTATTGACTATTTGACTATTGTAGGGACCATGCATGAACCTGGGTGTGGCTCCAACCCCTGGCCCCCATGGCCATGCAAGATTGTCACTGGATTCTAGTCCTGGAGTTGGCCACTCGTTCACTATTTGACCTTGGCCAAGGCACATAACTTTGTGTGCATTGGTTTTGTCATAGTAGAAGTGAGTTGATAACTCAAGTACTGCCCTCGGAGCCACATGTGGCCATCTTACTCTTGACATGAAGATGACTGAGTCCAGAGGCTGAGTTTTGCATTGTATCTTATTTTAATTAATTAGCATTTGGCTGTAAAGAGCCACACATGGTGGCCGGTGTCTACCTCACAGTGTTGTGTGACTCTACAGAATGAGGGTGCGATCTGCAGAAATTCAGTAGACAAAAAGAACTCAGCCAGCCAGTGTCTGGCACATAATATGCACTCAATAAACGCTTGCTATTATTAGGCATTCTATGTCTTGCTTTCCAGCCCACCACACCTGATGGCCCTCAACGATGCCCCACACTAGCTGTCCTGAGTCACCTGGGAGAGGGAGGGAAGGTGTTACTGCCGCCGCCGTGGTGGTGGTGGTGGTGGTGGTGTGCGTCAGTAATGAGCCTTGCACTGAATGTTTCTGGTCTGCTACTTTCCCTGGAGGGTCATGTGAGCCCGAGTGGTATGTGGCCTGCTTTGCAAGTGATTAACATGGTGTAAGCAATCTGCATAGAGAGAAAAAAACCCTCCGTTGGTATTCCATTATTCTATTAGAGTTTCAGAGCTGGGATTAAGTGGACATGATTTCTTCCTATGGGCCATTAATTTTGTTTTATTGCTGGTCTGATGGCCATTACCCTTTTTTGCCAATGCATTCCCCCATTAGGTTTGTACAATTAACAAAATATGTGCTGTTAGGGCTTTGATAGGAAGAGTGGGATGGAAATAAAGGAAGGGGTGCAGCCGCCACAGAAGGGGGTGAATGGGAGAGTCTAGAACTAAAGGTAGAGCCTCAGGAGTGGGGTGGGGTGGGAGTAAGTCTCTTGAGCATCCTCGGGCCATTGGCATTCCTGGAAAGCTTCAGAAAGCCCTTCCTGGCTCACTCTTTACAGCAAAAGAGTAGAGGAAGCAAGGGAGTGGAGCACTCACTGGGTCCGGGTGGGAGCACTTCCTCTCTTCTAGATGTCCTCCTTCAGCTTTTAGTTGGGTTCAACAAAAATGAGAACATACCGTGCTACCCTACCTGTCCCGCTCTGTCACCTTGAACCTGAAACTCCTCCACAGGCAGTAGGAGTTAGTCTTCAGATACCTGGCCCCGTGACAAAAGAGACTTCCGGTGCCACCTGCTTTCTTCTTAGGCAGCAAACAGGAGGACATGTGCCCAGTAAGATTTTAGGGATGACTGATCTCTATGGCCATTCAGTGAATACGCAGGCTTGGCATGGCTAAATGACCTTTATTTTTTTTTTTTTGAGCAAATTTGTAAATAAGCATTTTTAAACTTGAAATTTCCCAAGTGTTTCAGTGTTGTCAGAATTTAGAAAAACAACGGTGTTAGAAATATTCTTAAGACGAGCCTCTCTGCCGATGCAAATAATTCCAATCAGACCAGATTAGACCAAATCAAAGACGCCCACGTTTAATAAATGCAGCGCTCCGGGGTGGCAGGAAGCGGGTGGCAGGAGCATGCCGAGGGAGAGAAAGAGAGACAGAGAAGGGACCATGCAAAACCCGAGACCATGTGTTCCTGTGCAAGCCTAAATAGCCTGTGGGAGTGGTCCTGACCCTCCCTGGGGAGGGGTCAGCACTTGGCAGGCTTTTCTGGAGGTGGAGTCTGGACCAAGGCAACTCCCAGGCCAGAGGCTGGGATAATGCTTCAAACCAAATATCCCAGGGGAGGAGACTTAGGATGGATGCCAGGGACTGGGGTGATGCTTCCAATCAAACGGATACTGAGTCTTGGGATGGCTGAGTGAATGTGATCTTACTCGTGTTTCAGAAAACTCTCCAGAAATGGAGAGGGGATGGATGGGCAAGATCAGGCTGAGTCTGGACCCAGAAGGCCAACTGGGAGTCTGCAGAAGGAATGTAAGACACAGGGTGAGCAGGGGAGCTGAGCTAACTGATGGAGATAGCAGGCCCTGGGTCTTGTTGTCTTTGCACTGAGGAGGATGTCCCCAGGGTCAGGATAACTTGCCCATGAGCAGGCCTTCCACCTTGCAAAGGCCAGCTGGTCTGTGAGCTCACATGGCTCAGTATAGGCGGGTCTTCCCTCTGGGCTCAGAGAGCAAATCACAAACTTTCACCCAGTGTTCAGGAGTCAGAGAATCTCTGATTCCTTCATCTTTATAGCTTAGTAATTAGGGTTAGCCTACCAGTACCAAGATTCCATACACACATACAAGTACAGTATCAAGATTAGAGAGAGTTGGGAATGTGGTCCAGGGACTAATGTAGGTCCTTTGACACTCAGTGCTCAACCTGCCTGTGACCCAAAGAGCCAGGGATATGGTGTGGAAGCAGAATCTATGTCTACTTAGCCTTAGAGGAAAGTTATCCAGTATCCTCTGTGTCAATGAGTAAGACTTTAAGCCCTGTATATTTGGTTCTAAGTAATGATATGTTTGTTCACTCAGCTACCACGTCATGTGGAACTTGCTGGCCAGGAGTTCCAGTGCCTGAATGGCCATCTCATAGGGCAAATATAAGCAATGACAGAGGACCATCCATGACAGGTGGAGCAGTGTGGGGACTCTGGCGTTATAGCAGTGGGACACAGGACTGTGCCACCTAAAGTCACTGAAGTCACTTAATAGGGATCTCCATGAATGCCTTGTCCAGCTAAGGTTTGCACTCGTTTCTGTTTCGGAAGGTTTGCTCATGTGCCTATAGGAGCTTTTCAGAGAAGAGGAGCCTCCAGGGAAACTGGACAGAACCCCAATCTTCTCCATTTGCCTGTCTTTCTCCCTCTCAGCTGCTTTCAGTCCCTTTCAGACACTGAATAGCATCAATAATCCTATTAAACTACTAATATTGTCCAAGTTGTTCAATCAATATGGTGCATGCATTTTCTCACTTGTTTTCAGTGTCCTCTTCTTGTAGAGAGGTGAAGACTAAGACGAGGGAGGCTGAGATGAAAACAGTAATGGACCCCAGCTTGAACCTCACATGTCTGACTCCAGCATCTTTAATCTTAGCCACAGTTGCACCCTGAGACCCTTTAGGAAGAGACTTAGCACTTCCCCTGGAAATTAATCAGGACCTTCTCATATGCAGATGGTGGAAGAATTTTTTTTTAAGCATTTAACTATGGGTTTCTAACGGGGAAATTGAGGCATAAAGTGGTTAAGGGTCCTTCTCCAAGATCAAACAGTACGATAATTGCATAGTCGGCATGAATCTACATGTCCAACTTGGACTACTCTTGACAGTGTCTGTATTGGACCGTGGTTTGTTTAGGGCAACACCATCTCCTTCATCCTTCTGACTTACCTGGTGTGGCTCACGGATGGCCGCACAGCTAAGGATGCAAAGTCAAGTTCTGGAAGTACTTCCAGGGGAAACTTTCTTCTTTCCTTCACCTTGTCTCTTTTCCAAACAAGCATGCACATCCAGCAACTCACTTTTGTTTATTATTTCTCAGAATCCTTCATGTGAATGGTCAGTTTCATTTATGATTCCATATCATGTTCAGAGTGAATAAGAGAAGCCAAAGTTCTAATTGTCGTATTTACTACACGACTGCATGCCTTTGACATGGTATTTGCCTGCTAAGGTCACATAGCACTAGCTTTGGAAGGCTCTAACACATCATGCGCATGGGTGCAGGTGTGGTGGTTCTCCCTTGGTGCATGGTGAGGAGTGAAAAATAAAGACAGCATTGGAGAAATTGCATATGTGTGTGTGTGTGTGTGTGCATGTGTGTGTATGTGTGTGTGTGGAGAGAGAGAGAGAGAGAGAGAGAGAGAGAGGTGGGGCAGAGACAGGAGAGAGGACAGAGATGGAGACAGAAAGATACACAGAGAGAAACAGAAACAGAAATGGAGACACACAGAGAGACAGAGACAAGTGAAGATACTAAGATGGAGACCCAGACAGGTGAAGACAGGAGGGACAGAGTGTATGTCCCTTACATCCCTAACACAGATGTCATCTCCAGTTGGTAACCACTTGCAAATGAGCATTTGGTTTCCTCCAAGGGAGTCTCACTGGGAAAAAAAAGCAACTCTTTTTTTTTTTTAAATTTATTTATTTATTAAGGATTTCTGCCTCCTCCCCGCCACCACCTCCCATTTCCCTCCCCCTCCCCCGATCAAGTCCCTCTCCCTCATCAGCTTGAAGAGCAATCAGGGTTCCCTGCCCTGTGGGAAGTCCAAGGACCTCCCACCTCCATCCAGGTTTAGTTAGTTGAGCATCCAAACTGCCTAGGCTCCCCCAAAGCCAGTATGTGCAGTAGGATCAAAAACCCATTGCCATTGTTCTTGAGTTCTCAGCAGTCCTCACTGTCCGCTATGTAAGTCCGGTTTTATCCCATGCTAAAAAAAGCAACTCTTAAGAGTAGGCTACACACCCAGCAGTGAATGGCCAACAGAAAACAAACTTAATGGCATTTTTGGAGGTTCCTTGTCTCATAATGTTCTATCAGGGTTTTCTTTTCTTCCATTTTTAGAATTTTTATCTTGTTTCTTATTTTATTTTATTTATATATTTATTTTTTAAAATAGGTTTCTTCTCTCTTTTTATTCCACAGGTCCTTTGCATCTATATTATGGCTTCCAGTTTAGTGTTTTTTTTATGGGATTCCTGAGTGTGTGGATGAATGAGTCTCTTCACTTATATCTGTTTCTTGTGTGTTTTCTTGGACTCTTTTCCTTTTGTTTGTTTGTCCTTTTCCAGTATGTCAGCATTTGTTTTATGTAATTATATCATATTATATTTTACTAATATCCCTAGACGCCTGTTCATGTTCTAATCAGAGACAGAAAAGATGTGGACCTGGATGGGAAGGGAGATTGAGAGGAACTGGGAGAGTAGAGGGAGGAGAAACCATAATTAGGATATATTACATAATTTTTAAAAATCTATTTCAATGAGGTGAGGAGAAAAGAAACAAGTAGAGTGAAAAAAAAGAAAAGAAGGAGGGACAGAAAGTTAGAGAGAAAGACAGAGACAGAGAGACAGACGAAGAGAGAGACAGACATTTGGAGCCAGAGAAACAGAGATGGCATGCAGATGGAAATCCAGAGACAAAGGGAAAAGGGAGAGAATGTGACTTGACATAGTTATATTAATTCTTTGAGAATTCAATGCCCTGTATTTTGATCATATTTACCCCTCAACTCCTCTCATATCTGCCCTGTCTACCTTCACCGCATTACGCGCTGCTCTTTTCTCCCATGGAGTCCAGTTTGTGTTACCCTACTTCTCTTGGGGGTGAGGCCTGCCCTGGAGTGTGGTCAGGCTTCCAAGGGTCGCATCATTAAACAAAGGTGACTCTCCCAGAAGCTATCAAATGCCAACAGTTCCTCAGGTGGGGGTGGATTTTAGCCCATCCCCCCACCCCCCGTCCATGCTTGAATGTGGCCTGGCTGGAACTCGTGCAGGCCTTGTGCTTGCTGTCACAACCACCGAGAGTTAGCATGTGCAGCTGACTGTTGGGAGCGGATATGATCTGGATGATACCTTAGTCACCCCACTGAAGGGATGACCCTCAACTCTAAGCTATCTGCTCTGCTTCTGCAGGCTGAATTGCCTTATGAGATGATGGTAAAAGGTGGCACAATTAATATTTTATCAAAATATGAATTATGAGGGCTTTTATGATAGCTCAGAGGTTAAGAACATTGTGTGTACAGCCATGAAGACCTAAGTTCAGATCCTGGCACTCAAATAACTAGCTGGTTATGATCTTGCAGGAGCCTGTAATTCCAGTGCTGTGGGGGTGGGGGGATGCTCGGTCTTGCTAACTACCAGTCTAGTCAAAAACCATGAGCCCCAGGTTCAGTGAGAACTCTGCTTTGAAGGAGTAAGGTTCAGAGTGATAGGTCAGCTACCTGAAGTCCTCACCTGGCTTCTGCATTTGTGCATACCTGCAAACATGCACACACATGGGCTACACCACATACATACATGCTCACAGAAGTTAGAAATGCTGCTTTTATTCTCTCTCTCTCTCTCTCTCTCTCTCTCTCTCTCTCTCTCTCTCTCTCTCTCGTGTGCGTTTTCTTTTGAAGGCCAAATCTGGGACATCGTTCTTTGGCACAGATTTAATCTAGTGCAGGAGGCTCCTCCAGTACGATCAGTCACTATTTGGAGTGGAGCCTTATTCATTTCTGAATGTTTCTCATTATTAGGGAATCCCTTGTATGTGAAGACTAGGGCTCTCTCTCTCTCTCTCTCT
>NC_022012.1:30682800-30693031 GCF_000317375.1 Microtus ochrogaster | reverse complement strand
CTCTCTCTCTCTCTCTCTCTCTGTCTCTCTGTCTCTCTCTCTGTCTCTCTGTCTCTCTCCTCTCTCTCTGTCTCTGTCTCTGTCTCTGTCTCTCTCTCTCTCTGTCTCTGTCTCTCTCTGTCTCTCTCTCTCTAGTCCTTGATTAGTCTTGAGCCTACTTTCTGGAATAAGGCAGTCCCTCTTTCGCGGTTTCTTTATGTATTTGGCAGTCTACCATGAGGAAGAGGAGCAGGTTGCTTTAGGCAATGGTCTTCCTAACTCTCTTACCGGGGGTACTACTAAGAGCGACAAAAGGCAGATACAGGTCCTGTTTCTCCTCTGTTTTCTACCTCCCAGCCTCTTCCCATGAAAAGAATGCAATAATAGCTGGTGCCCAGCAGGCGCTCATTTTGTATGGGACGCTATTCTAAGACACCTTAGGTTGTATGATACCTCCCAACCCCACAGCCACTCTGAGAATCGAGTTTCACTAGTTCTACCTTAAATATGAAAAACTAAGGCACAGAGAGATTCAAAAACTTGCCCATGATCAAGTTTAAATTGAAACATGTACGCCCTTGTAACTACTAGATTTTAACCACCAAACAACTTTTTTCCTCTTTCTTTTACTCATCAATGTCAAAGTTCTTAAAATATGACAGCATTACGGCATACAGAACTAATATGAGCTGCTAAGTCCAAAGGACATCACTCACAGCTCAGCCAGACACTGTACAGCTACTGAGATCACATTCAACAACTTGGCAGCGTCAACAGCATATCCTGAGCTTGCACTGAACTCAGATGACCCAAGGTTCTTCTGTTGTTTTTCAAACTGATTCAACCCATTCTGGTTCTGCAGTTGGTTTTTTTTTTTCTTTCTTTTTTTTTTAGTATAAGAGCCAAGATTTGTGTGCATATACTTGTCAAATTATTTCCTACAATTTTATTAAGAAAATGGATTTGCATGTGGACATAGAGTATAATTTGATGGTTCAAGTAATGAGATTGTGGGCAATTTTGCCCCTGACTTTCAAAATTATTTCATTTGTGGTTGTCATGATGTTGGTGTGCAAGAAATAAAAGCTGGTGATGGAAAAATGAATGTTCTAGTTTAGGCCATCTTTTTTAGCTTGTTCAGTGCCTTGGGGCAATCTGGATTCCGATTCTCTAGCATAGCTGCTTCCCTTCTTGGCTTTGCATCGTGTGCAGAAGAAAAGTCCGCTATAGTTTCTAAGTTACTGGTGTCTCAGATGAGCAGTACAGAAGGGCAGACAGGGAACACACTGCCTCATTTAATAGACTCTAGAGACTGTGTCCCCAGTTCAGAAATAATGTGGAAGGACCGAAGAAGAATACACATTAGAGACCCCCGCCAACCAAGAGCTGGCACTTGGTTGCTCTTAAAGATTCTGGAGGGAACAGTGTCCATCATTCAACATCTCAGCAGATACTTACTGGGAATCTGGCTCATTTGAGGCACTCTGCAGAACTCTAGGGATATAAAGATATATAAGATGTGTTTCTTTCCTTAGTGACTAACAGTCTAGTGACATGGTTTACTTCATGAGGGACCTGCATCAACTATGACCAGGAATAATGCAGCCATTAGTAGACAGCCACAAAAGAGCCTTTGCCTAGAGTGTTTCATGGATAAGAGGGACAATTTATTTCCATGTGTGCATCTTGCTATACTTCATGCCTGCAGCCAATTGAAAGTCTACCTTTCCCCAGGATGCCTTTCTTGTCTTAGTTAAAGGGGAAATGCCCAAGTGAGTGGGAGAGTGGAACCATGTCCTACTACGTCCTTACCAAAACAGCTTTCAGTAACTAGGAGCTCTGATGCCAGACCTAATCATCTTTTGCCCGATAGAGTCCTGGGTGGTTTAGACCACTGTGCTTGCTTGGCATCGCTTCTCCCTTTAGAATCCACCAAGCAGAGAAACCTTGACCCTGTCCCAGGGCCCTCCACACTCCTCTCTTCGTCTTTCCTTAGATGACCTCCCTTTTTCAGCATGTCCCCGTGTGAGTCAGCTTTTCATCACTATCACAAAGTATCATAGACAATCATTTTATAAAGAGGAAAGGCTGATTCTGGCTGATCGTCTTGGAGGGTCTACTCCATAGATGATTGGCCGAATGACTTTGGACCTGTGTGTGGTCATGGTGTGCTCTGGTAGAATCATGCGGCAGAGTAAAATTGCTCACCTTCTGACTGAAGAGCAGAAGGCAAAGAGGGAGAAACTGGGGTCATGCCATCCACTTCCAGGCCCGTCAGTGTTCCAAATACCTCCCACTAGGCTCTGCCTCTCCATCTAATAGTGCCACTCTGGCGACCAAGCTTCTGACACGCAGGCCGTTGGGAGACATTTAAGTGGAAACGTTCCATGCTTGACACCCTCTCCCTCCCACCAGCCGAGTCATGCCTATTCCGACTCACATCCTACCTCCTGTGAAACTTCCCTTGAGTGCTTCAACCCTGCTAACTTCATTGCATGGTGGAGAGAGAACGACGTTCTCTGCCAGAACTTAGCATAACTCTGCACAATGCTGCCTTCGCTGGTATTCTTTCTTGGGGGCAAGCTTACTTCCCCAGTGAGGTGCTGGTAACACTTTAAAAACAGGACCCAAGGATCCTGTTGTTTGTACATTCCGTGCTTGTAGATCATGGAGCAGACACCTGATAAACATATGCTTCTGTTTTTTTTTTTTTAAATATCCCGGAAACAAATTAAAAATAGTTAGATTTCTTTTCTAAGTTGTCCCCATCATGCCTCTCCATGCATATTTTCATTCCTACTCAACTGGACTTTTTTTTTTTTTTACCTTATGTTCCTCTTGTTGGGAAAAGGAAATGGTGTAATTATATTATAATCTCAAAAATTTTTTAAATGGAAAAAAGTTTCCTCCTGCTGCAAGACTTTTATCTTCTCACCATGAGCAATGGGGTCCATTTTGTTTGTTTGCCTTGTGCAGACTTTCCTGCCCACCCTTCAGCCTTTCGTAAGGGCTCTCAGCTCTGTTTCCAAGCACACGGTCTTCCACCAGGTGAGAAGTTCCAGTGAGCAGTTATCGCTTTGGACAGCGTGAAACATTTAGCCACCGAGAGCTCTTTTTTTTTCTCCTCTGTGGTCACAGGGCTGCTAGTCCCAGCTTTGCTGTTCGGCAGGCTCACCCCTGGGTCTACCCCATGCCTACCCTGCTTCTTACCCTCTGGTCACCCCAGCAGAGTCTTACCCAGTCTATAAACATGTTTCCTTTTATTAGCAGGTGACGCCTGGAACAAGACTTTAAGGCTTTCTGTCCTCCATGCTGCTCACCAGAAAAGAGGCCCCGAACTGTAAGTAACTTTGATTGGTGTTTTCCACACCGACCTTATAAAGTTATGGGTTCAGGACCAGCCTCAAGCCTGATCCTTACCTGCTGCACATGGCAGAAGAGACACACTGAACAATGAACCGGTCACAACGTAAAATACAGTGGGGTCTCTAATTAGATTACGTCTGGAGGCGACAACGAGGCTCTGTAATATGACATGCTGTTTAATTAGACTGTATCGATTGGACATAAAGGTAGAGTTGATATGTTACACGTGTCGTGAGTGCTGGGGAAGGAAGTCACTGAGTTCGCAAGGCCAACCGGATCCTCAGCCACTTCTGTCTGTGGCCCGAGAAGGGGTGCAGGGAAGAATGGGGTGCAGGGAAGAATGGAGGACATTAGGCCCCAGTCCAGGCCATGCTCCTAGCTCATGGTCTCTTTTCTGGTCAGTTATTTCTGGGGATGTACAAAGGAGAGAAAAGGAAACACTGCCGATCTCTTCCTTCCTTCAGCACTCAAACGACTCCACCTCATCGGAGGCTGACGGGCTCAGTGTTGGCCGCCACACTCGGCATCAGTCTGCCCACTTGTAGCTGGTGGCCAAAGCCTGCTCTGTCCACCATTTCTTGGTAATTCCAGCTCACTGTGACCTCTCCCGTCTGGGCCTCTGCAGCGCTACCCCACTGCCCACTCCTCTGACTTGTGCTCCCTCCAGCAGGGCATGAGCTCCTGGTGGGGGCAGGGCTGGGACTCACCTTCTTCCTGGTTTTCAGTTGATAAGTGTTAGCAGGTGACTGGGTTACCCTGAGCCGGTATAGAGACTCCTCTACTGTGCTTCAGGGGCTACCTGAGGCTGAGGTACTACCACTGCGACTTTGATAGTACATTGGCTTTCAACCAGTCCATGGAATTATAAATGATTAACCGTTATCAGTGCACATCTTCACCTCTGTGTAAAAATAGATTGACTGTAATGAGTGTTTGAATAAATCATAAGAATGGCCGACTTGCGATCGGCTAACATCCTGCCGATGACTACCCGGTGAGTGAGCAGGGCGCCGGTCCTCTGCCTAATGGCCTGCAATTCAGTGCTGGTTGCCTGAGTGAGTGATTGACGGGCCTCTGCTCCCAGGGCACCTCCTCTGAAGCCCTGGCTCTGGAGTGGTCAAATTCCCAGGCTGGAGGGGTGGGGAAGGGTGCCTTTCTCCATCCCGTTCCAGGAAAGCTTGCCTAGAACAGGGCATAGGGGTTGCGGCTGTGAATGTGGGTCGGGGGAGCTAGATGAACTCTGTGAGAATCGATGTCTCCTCATACCGGAGGTTACTGGGACCTCATAAGTCAAAACAGGTTTAAGGAGCAAGCTGAGCGTGAACCTTAATGAGAGCTGAGAGCAGCAGAGAAATTGTATCTTCCTTCTGCATTGTGTGGGGAAAGCCGGCAATCTGAGCAGTGGGCACCGAAACCCAGGAAAAGCTCCGGCAAAGGGACACTCTTGGACCTATAGCGAGGAGTCTAAGAGCAGGTCCAGAGCTCTTTGATGGGCAGGAGTCAAAAGTTTTTCAGGTAGTAGTTGCCCAAGCCACCTCAGGTGCGAGAATCCTACCCTTTGGAGAGGGAGACAGAAAGAAGAGAGACAGTAGTCGCAGAGTGACAGGGACAAGATAAGAAAAGAAGAGACAGAATATCTGAAGTGTCTGAAGGAATTCAGAGGAAACAAGTAATAGCCGGATTTGCGTGGAAATAGTGGAAAGATACTGGATTTGCTGGAAACAACAGGGAGAGTTTTATTCTAGTGGTGTCTTGGTTATTAGTCTATGTAACAAACTGACACACAAATACAATAGCTGAATGTGTATTCTGCCCCAAAACTCTGTGAGTCAAGACTTTATTTAGGAATAGAGAGGACAGCTTGTCTCTGTCTACTGGTTACGGGATTTCAGTTATGGCAACTCAAGAGCTATGCAGTATAACCACCACAGGCTTGTTCCCTCAAAATCCTGGGCTTTGGTACTAGCTCTTAATTGAGACCCATTAGTCAGACCTTCATGGCCTTTCCACCTGATCTGAGCTTCCTTACAATATGGCTGCTAAGCTCCAAGGCGAAGCAGCCTGAGGGAGAGCAAAAGCCAGGTGGAGGCTTCGTTGCCTTTCATGACCTGCTATATAAAGCCAAGTAGCCCCACTTCATCCTGTCCATAAAAACGGGTCCAGAGGTCCACACTCCTCACCACCTCTCAACAGTATCAACATCCCGTTAAAAGAAGAGCAAGCGTGAGGTGTGTGTATATGCATGTGTGCGTGTGCGTGTGCGTGTGCGTGTGCGTGTGTGTGTGTGTGTGTATCCCTCCATATTTACAGGGGATGGTTCTGGACCCCTTGCAGAGCCTCAAATCGGAGTCTGTAGATGCTGATACTTGCAGGCATAGTATTTACAAGCAGTCTATGTACATCCTCCCACATGCTTGAAATCATCTCTAGATTGCTTAGACCACTGAGCACAATGTAAATGCTGCATAAATAGTTGCTAATACTATGTTGTTTAGAAAATAATAGGGAGCAAAAACGCCTGGACTTGTTCATTACAGGTACTTTATTTATCAACTATTTCTTATCTGTAATTAATTGAATCTACGATATAACCTACAGACATGGAAGCCATTGCATGCTGTTGCGTTCATCTTTGGAAACCATGACCGACGACAACTGCTATTGGCCCTGTACAACGGGGCCTCACCTGTTTCCCTGAACAATTGAAATTGGCCCTTCCTGGGGGGATGATGTGTTCTGTACGGTCTGGAGAATGATCTATGATAGCTGTACTATCAGTTTTGAATGAGTGAGTTTATTAAGTAGATAGCAAACAAAAGATAAAGGAATAAATAGTGAGGAGCACAGAAGCAGCAGACAGCAAAAATATCATCAAACTAGGTGCTAGAGGTAATTGGAGTATCCCAATTCAGAGCACAAAGGAAACGTAGAATCAAATCAGGGGCTTATGAACAACCAGCAGAAACTGACAGGGAAAGCCCCATTGGAGTTCACAACTGAGAGAGTCCTATACAGAACAAAGGGTCCCTTGAGTGAGACTCCAAATAAAAGAATAAATAACAACAGAAAGATGATGTCCTCACATTAGGTACCCACAATCATCCAGGGAAGTTGAGGCAGTCAGCTGGAGTTCCCAGTTGAGCTCTCCATCCATGGCTTAGCTTCTCATGGCTGAATTTCTGGCCTTCTGCTTCCATTGGAGGCCTCCTTACATTGTAGGATAAACAGTAGTACCTGGGTTGGAAATGGTTTACCTTCAAACTAGTCTCAAGGGCATGATGTTTTTAAGACCTCATCTGCTAACTGCTTTTCTTTCTCCCTGTCACAGAACCAGAAGGCCAGCCTGGTTCAGGACAAGGGTTTTGTTTTTTATTTTTTGGATTTCGAGACAGGGTCTCACTATGTGGCCCTGGCTATCCTGGAACTTGCTTTGTAGACTAGGCTGGCCTCGAACTCCCAGAGATCTGCCTGTCTCTGCATCCCAAGGGCCAGGATTAAAGGCGTGCGCCATCACTGGCTAGGACAGGGGTTTTAGAGGAAGCTTCACATAAACATGCTTGGGTCTGAAGTGTGCTGAGGGACAACCTTGCTTCCAGAGTCTGCTTCTCGGTGAGCTTAAACAATGCACGACAATTTGCCACCATAACACACATTAAACCCTGGGAAGAAACCTTAGCCTTGGAAACCCTTCCAAGCCAAACTCAGCTTCTTCCCAGACAGAGTGTGGTAGTACTAGGAGGTCCTGAGCTGGGAGAAACCGGGATCCCATGGTCCACACCAGGAAGAATGTGGGTTTATAACCCACAGCCTGAACTCTCGGAACTAGAGGATTCTAGACCTGTAAACAAGGAGTCTTTGCTCACATCAAGGTTTCCCATATCTCCATTGCCATGGCCATCAAAACTGGGGTAGGCTCTAGGCAAAGCTCAGAGCTTAAAAGACTACAAGAGATTTGATGGACACCAACTTCCCCCGGGTACTCCAAGCCCTCTGCTGGTCTCCTTTCCCTCTGTCACAAAGTCTGGTCTGGGAGCCTGTACACGGAAGGAACTACTCTCATCCCCCTTTCCATGCCCGATATAGATGCTGCTACATTTTGAAGGGAATCTGAGTGCTCTGACTACTTTACTGGGGCTTAAGGGATAAAAACAAATCCCAAGTCACCCAAGAGTAGAAACAGAACCAGTCCATCTTACAAGGGCTGACACTTGGGAACAACTAGTGCCAGGAGCTAGGCAGGGAAGAGACGGGGTAAGTGATCTTAGTCTTGATGAAAAGGTACTAGGGTTTGGCTTCCTTCCACATGAAGTCAAATTTAATATTAGTAAGCAATGCTTGCTGAGTGTTTACTGTATACTGGGCACTATGCTAAGCCCTTGGGGTGCATTCTCTCATCACACTGAACTTCATGGGATTCTGTTATTAGCTCTGTATATATGAAGAAGGGAAGGCCCAGAGGACGAGGGAAGTGCCATAGGAAGAAAATCTGAGCACAGTTGAAATTCAGCTCTCTGTTATTAAGACTTAAACTACTTCATTAACTGGTCAGTGTATATTGTATGCATGTACAGACAACCACTGAACTTCCTCTAATAATTATTATGTCAACAAAATCTAAATTTAAAGGGAAGAGCCTCAGTTTACTCTTCTTTAACAAGAGACCGTCGATGACATCATCCCCAGTGTCACCTTTAGTGTTCAGATTCTAGGTAGAGAATATGGGAACTTCCTTAGGTATAGTTAAAGTGGGCCTACTTTATGAAGATAGTCTGGCATGAAGGTGTGGAATGATTTCCTTTCTTTCCCCTTTCAAAGTATTTAGGTCAGAAAACTTGTTAAATTTGGACAGTTATAGGAACCACATTGTCGCCACTCTCTAGGATAGCTGTTGTGGATCCAGATGTGAATACGTTAGAGTCATTCCTGCTACGCAGAGCTCAACAGTGATTTTTGCCATTCATTTGTTCAGTAAATAAAGATTTTAAAGAAAGGACAAGAAGGAAAGACACCAGGAAGAAAGAGCACTCCCTTCTATTGCTTCTGAGAAATGGTCCAGAATTTTGCCTTTAACTGTACTTGCCATAAAGTTCACTCATAAACTATTGATATTCTAATAATACACATTAGCATCTTGCCCTTTGACAAATGAATATTGAATGAGCAATAAAGAGGCAAAAGAGTATCCAGGTATACTGCTTCAGAAAGGCTGGAGTGCTGGGTGATTGTCCAAGGGAATAGCACACTTCCAGACGCCTTGTCCTCTTGGCTCTTTCCCAGGACCCTCTGACAGGCTCTTCAGGGAACTGTTTTTCTTCCCCTGGGCTGGAGAGGAGGGAAGGTTAATAAAGAGCTGATAGGAATTGGTCTTAATCCTCTGTGAAGTACCTGGCTTAGAGACACCCCCCCCCCCGTGCCTCCATTGCTTTTGACTAAAGTTACACTTTCTTCTCCAAATCCCAAGTCTGAAGCAAATGGCACGGTGGTGCACACTTGTGTTCTCAATCCCTGAGGCAGAAGCCTGCAAATCTCGTGTGTGTCTGAGGCTAGCCTGGTCTGCAGAGCTAGTTCCAAGCCAGCGATGAAGCAATGATCATATACAGAGATGCTTTCTCAAAAATAAATAAATAAATATAATAATAATAATAATAATAATAATAATTTCAAAAAAGCAATCTACAGTCAAGACAGAGTGCAACCTATAAGACATCAGACAATGAGCCTAAAGAACACAGATCAGCTTCCCCTCCTTGTCGTACCAGGTCCTTTTGGAATAGTGTGTGTGTGTGTGTGTGTGTGTGTGTGTGTGTGTGTTGTTAAGAGGGATGTTGTGGGTGGGGGTGCTGATCAAGTTTGTAGACTAGAATTCCCTGCCTCTTCCTCCTCTCAGTATCTGCCTCCAACCCCACTACCTCAGCCTCCAGTGTCCTGTGTCCTTCTGTGGCTGAAGTGAGCGGAGAGCGGTGGCAGGGTCTCTGCGTAGGTCCAGCTTAATTGGTGTGATTTAATGGCGTTTTGGCGGATTCAGATTTATACAGCTTTCTGAGCTGCAAATCTGCTTTCTAAATGTAGAATTTTTTGTGGAGTGGTAAAAAATAATGGCTGTTCTGTGATTCCTGCCTCCCAAGCTAGGAGATTGCAATTTACATTATGCAAATAGACATTATGCAATCAAGGCACTTTAGCGGGAATCTGGCAGCAGAGAGGCCGCGCTGATGAGATGCCGAGGTCTGCAGCCCTAACCGGAGGGGCCCTGGGAAGAGCAGAGATGAAGTGGGGAGGAGGTGGGCTAGGCTGGCAGAGGAAGGAGGCCAGAGTCTCTTCCCCCGGTCCACGGAGGCCGAGTGGAGCCTGCCCGGAGATGAGCGCAACTCGGGAGCTGCCAAAGCGACTCTCTCAATTAATGGCTTTGTTTAATCATACCCCCTGTCCAGAAGAGTATTGTCTTACGGATAATTTCGTTTGCCTAACGAGATTTTGCTAATTAAATCTCCTTTCAGTTGGTGTGACTGTGCCTGCAGGAGAGGGGGCTATTTGGAGACTTCTCAGTAAACCTTTTTGGTGAGGGGCTTAGATAGAGTTGGGGGAGGGGCAGGAAAACAGGGAAGAAGACCCTGTCCTGCTGGAAGCACGGTTGAGCAGGGTTTGGAAACTCCTATCTCTCACTCTTTCCCTTGCCCACGGAAATGCCGTCGCTCACAAATCGTTCACCCAACAGAAGCTTTGCGCTTCCCTCCTCCTCCCCATCGCCTGACACGGACACTACTATAGCAACCACTCTCCGCTTCTCCCCAAACCCTCCAGGAGAGCCTCGAACCTCAGAAGGAAGTTTCCAAGGACTTCCAAGTGCTGTTCCTGCTGCACCTGGCCGGGGTGGGGGGTGGGGGTC
>NC_022012.1:30655930-30682700 GCF_000317375.1 Microtus ochrogaster | reverse complement strand
GGGGGTGGGGTGGGGTCGGCTGCTTGCCGAGACTTATGTTACTTTCACTTAGTCAGCCAGTCTGTCTCTTCGGAAAGAAAAACGTGCTCCTAAATTGGCCATTTCTCCAGGGATAATTAATTATGTGGATCGAAGAGGGGACCTCCTTGTCAGGCTCATTTGTCATCAGAGCTGGTCAAGGAGAGACTTTATGGAGAGGAGGACAGGCCTGTGCCCCCATAGTTGGAGCCCAATTAGTCCTGTGTGTATAGCAGCCACCCTGATCTGTTAGTTAGCCTTCTGATTGTGGGTTCTCTACTGTCAATCCCTAGCCAAAAATGCTACACGGAAACTTTCAAAAGTAAATGCATCCTAAAATTTGGATGACTTTTATTGTAATATGTGGTGATAATCTGTAGTAAAATTATAATTATTCTATTTTATTTAGCTATTGTTAATCTCTTAATTTATAAATTATATACTATCATATATATGTGTGTGCATAGGAGAACATAGATAGATAGATAGATAGATAGATAGATAGATAGATAGATAGATAGATAGATAGATGGATGGATGGATGGATGGATGGATGGATGGATGGATGGACGGACGGACGGACGGACGGACGGACGGACGGACGGACAGGGCAGGCGAGAGTGTTTAGTTTCTTCCATGGCTTTAAATATTCACTGAGAGTCTTGGAATCTATTTCCTGAGGGCCTATTCCATGTGACTGTACAACTCCTGTTCTGAACCACACCTAGTGGCCTTTCAGTGGCCTGAAGGTCAGCTTCCTTGGCCTGGCTGACCATGGGATGCATGTTTCAGTCATGGTCTGCTTTTCAGGTTCTTCCCTTCCCATGCCATCTTCCTGCCCCCACCCCATCCACAGGCCCTCTGGGGTGGTATACTCCTGCCATTGAGGTCCCAAATGGCCTACCCTTGCTGTTTCTCCTGTGCTTTTCTGCCTGGCTGCTTTGGCACTTGCTGCTTCTCTGTGTGGAATTCTCTCATCCAGGGCCGCCCAGTTCCTTTGTGGCTGCCTCCTCTGGGTCTTGCCTGCTTCCCCCCTCCTCTGCTGTCTGTTCTCCTTTTATCCCTGTAGGCAGCCGTAGGCCCTCACTCCCATCCCTCACATGCTTCCTTAACCCAGGCTTCTACAGTTGTGCCTGGCTGGAACACCTAGGTGAGTGGATGGAAAAGAGAGATGTGGCATGATGGAGGAGCACATCCCAGCAAAAAGAAGGTGATGGGGGGAAATCATGAGGCTTGTTTCTGCCGAGCTCACACAGGTCACCAGTAAAACTGGTGCTTTCTTCTATGTCTTCTTGGGAGCCCCGGCCCTTGTGCTGCAGATGCCAGTGCCTCATTTCACTCAGGTTCACACAAACCCTGTACAATGAGTATTACTTCGACTGAGCAAAATGCAGCTCCTCCTTAGCGAAATGCGGCTCCTCGTTAGAGGGCAAGGCACATGATGATCCCAGGAAGAGCCTCCTGTAGGGACCTGAAGGCTCCTGTGCTTTCTCCTCCTCACCTCCTCACTTCATCATCCACCCACTCATCCACCTGCCTAACCCAGCATCACCTTGGTCATGTGGACTCTTCCCGAGACCACCAGAGCTCAGACATGTGTCAGGCTGCTGACGATGCCTATGGGTGCATGTCTATGTGTGCTGATGCTGCTGGGAGCCCAGGACCCAAGGGTGACCTTGTCTGCTGCTTCTGGACCGTTTGGGACTATTGTGCAACCAGAAGCAAAAGTCTGTTCCATGCTAGGTAGGGTTAGCCTAGGGAAACTGGCTCTGATCTTCAAGTGTGATCTATGCGAACACGACTCTGTGTGTGTGTGTGTGTGTGTGTGTGTGTGTGTGTGTGTTTTGTGTTTTCCTTAGTGCCTGGATTTTGGTGCCTGTTCCCTTTTGCTCCCGAAATGTCTTTCCATGGGCTGTCTCCTCACCTCGGTTGCATTTTGCGGAACTTCTTGACAATGCTGAGGTCTCAGAGTCTAACTGTAGGTACTCAACAAGTGCTGGGCAAATGTGCCAGTGAAGGTTTGCCCTCATGTGCCCTGAGGTGTGAGAAGGCTGAGTCTGAGTCCTGCTTTTGTTGCATATTTAGCTGGGGCCATGAGACTTGATTTTCTCATCTAGAAAGCAAGAATAATCATACTCCCCATACTGTCTTTCTGGAAGGTAGTGTGAAGGAATTTAAGAGACATATGAAAGTGTTTTATAAACTATAAAGCACTGCAGAAGTATAAGAGGTTATTATTATAATGGTTATTGCACTTGAAGTGATCCTTGTATTTGAAAATTAGGGATTCTGTTTTCAGGCATATAAAATCATCCAAGCCTGGCTTGAACTCTGAGACTCACAGAGCAAGGATTAGAAGAGCTAACTGATGCCAGACTTACCTGTTAGAACTTTCAGGGACTGAGGCCTAGCCCAGAGACCTCTGCTGTCTCCCCTTCGGTTGACTTCATAAGGTTGGAGCAACCTCGGAAAGTAGCTCATCTTCATGTATGTGCTCTCCCCTCCCCAGGAGTTCAAGGCTGCACTCTCTTTGCAAACTCTGTTCTCCAGCCAGGAAGGAATGCCCTCCCACTTTCCCTGCTGATCTTTGCACGTGTTCATGTGTCTGTGAGCACACATGCACATACATACATACTTGTGTAGAAGACAGAACTTAATATCAGCTTCTTCAAGTGTATCTCCATTTTATTTCTTAGGACGAAGCTTCGTCCTGAACCTGGACTCACCTATTGGCTAGAATGGCTGGGCCAGCAAGCCCTAGAGATCTCCTGTCTCCACTTCCCCAGTTCCCATGCAACCTCTTTAGCTTTTTATGTAGGTTCATGGGTTTCCAACTCAGGTCCTAATGAATTCAGGTCCTTATGCATATATGGCAAACACTTTTCTAATTAAGCAAACTCTCTTGCTTTCCACTGGCCTCTGACCCCCTCACGCCAAACTGCTGGCCTTTCTCCAGCTCCCAAATTATCAGGTATATCTACCTCCCTTAAGCATTCTGTCACAGTGTACCTGGATCTGTTAATGTCTGCCTCCAATGCCACAGTGCACACAGTAAGTAAGTCAAACCCCATTCAAGCAAATGATGCCTCAGCTAGCTGGGTAGAGGCTCCAGGTTGTAGGCATATTCTGTGGATAGGAGCATCTGCCTGTTGCTGACCCCTAGAGGTAAGCAGGTGCCTGCCTGTGAAGGCAGATGCTGCCTACCTTATCCCCAGCCCCCCCCCCATTCTCTTTCTTAGCAGGGTGGGTACCAGCTGGTGGAGGACTTTCTGGTAGCTCTCCCAGGGCTTGCCTCCTCCTTGGTTCAAGACTTCTTGTCTTCCCCTTGTTCTGGGCCTCTCCCCCAGACCCTCCTACTCCCAGCCCCAGGCAGCCTCTCCAAAGTGCCAGGGGGCTGGGAGGCTTTTCATTACCAAATGCACTGAACCTATTTGTGAGTGTTTTGCAAAGTGTTTAATCCAAGGTGTTCCCTCAATTAAATTAGTGCAAACATCTGTGTCCCACATCCACCTCCATTTGCATTCTGTGCCATTTATTACAGCAGGAAATTGGAAGGCACCTTAGGAATACTTAGGACCGAATTAGGCTGGGCTGGGGGAGGCATCAGGGGGAGGCCTCATGCCTGTGAGGTTGACTCACAAGCAAGGCAGATCCCTCTCCAGGCTGGGACTTGCCAGGAACCAAGTCACTTTCTGGTGCAGGAGATCCCAACTGCTGTGGGGATGACCAGGTCATTTGGGGGCAACAGGGGGAGTTTAATTAATGCCCCTGGTCTCCACCTAGGGCCAAATAAATGCCTACAGGGACAGGAAGAGCTCACTGTTGTCACTTTTCATTTTAAACCTAATTAAAAGGAAATCTAAAGTGGGACTGGAGAGTTGTCTTAGTGGTTAAGAGTACTTGTTGTTCTTGTGAGGGACCTGGGTTCAATTCCCAGCACCCATACAGAGGCTGACCACTTCCTCCAGTAACCAGGTATGCATGGGATGCTCAGGCATATGTGCAGGAAAAAGTGCTCTTATGAGTAAAACAAATCTAAAACCACTTTAAAAATCTAACGCATATCGCACTTAGGTCACCCAGTTAGGTCTTTCCTGGGGAGGCCTTCCCTGCTGGAAGGTGAAGTTTTCTATCATGAAACTGCTTAGCTTTGGTGACTGGCTGGGCTTGGGTGGCAGCTCCTCAAGCCTTGGACCATATAATATCCATCACTGTCAAGTTTGTCACGTGTGTTAGGAGCCTGCCTGTCCTTCTACTGTAGGAGAAATGACAGAATTGTCTGTACTTTGACAAGCCCAGTGTATGTTGTAACTCTCCCACCTTGAGACAAGCCTCAGAAAAGGGAGCCATCTGCCCACGGAACCAAGGCTAGAAAGTGGGGCAAACACTTTCACCTGAAAGTTTCCGTGACTCCAAAAGCAGTTTCCCACTGTTCTCGGGATGACTTTCTCAAATGAAGCTGTTGGAAATGGCTTTGGATTGAAAAACTTGCTGTTTCTCCTAACTTCTCGACCCACCTACCTGGCCTGGTTGTATGGAGGCCTGTGTGCTCTTAGGATGACTTAAGATAGCTAGAACTTCCCAGGGTCTGTGAGGGTCAGCACTGGCTTGCAGCCAGATCACCATAGGAAACCCTGGGTGCTGGGCAGAGAGAGAGAGAGAGAGAGAGAGAGAGAGAGAGAGAGAGAGAGAGAGAGAGAGAGAGAGAGAGAGAGAGAGAGAGAGAGAGAGAGAGGAAAAGAAGGAAGAGGCTTAGGGTCTGTTAAGACACCTTAGAGGCCACTGAATTTCTGAGCCCAGAATGGGGAAACTGAGGCTTAGAAGGGGCAATCTCTTATCAAAGATACATAGGAAAGGGACCAAACTGTAACCCAGGATTCCTAGGTCCCAAGAAGGGCACAGTGTCAGGGTCTGGAGGCCCTGGGCAAGGAGGCAGGGAGTGGGGTGGGTACTGCCTTCCAAGATACAAAATGCAAAGCCAGAGTGGAGCCAGGAGCTAGTGTGGCAGAGAACTCTCATAGCTGATTCATCTAGTAAGGGTCCTTCTTGGACCAGGGAACTTTCTTATCCTGGGACCTTCCATGGTCCAGGGAGCAGCTGCCATGTTTACCCTGGTCCCTTTAGGGAGGGGAGAGAGGTCCTGAGGTTTCATCTACAGACCTCGGGGAGGGGGGGCAGCAGAAGAGCCAAGAGAATACCCCAATCTAGGCCAGTGGCTTTCTAATAGTTCCTGCCACTTTTGCCTTCCCCAGGCTGCCCTACCTTCCAAGGGAGCGAGAGTGCAAGGCATGAGCAATGGGTTCCAGATTAAAATCCCTCTCATCAGACAGAAACTTTTCTTTCCTTGGTTTCCCAGCCAATTAAAGAGTAGTGATAATCTCTGAAAGGCATGCGTGGCTCTGGCTAGAGGTTTAAGACATGTCATAAGTTTCCACCTTCCCTTAGTAGACCTGGAGCCTCAGTTCTGGGAACTGGGAACGTGTGGAGGTGAAGGCGGCCGCCCCTGTTTCAGTTCTCCCCTCTCTTTCCTCATCTTGCTTCTTTTTCTCATCAAAAGACTTTAATAAATATACCTCAGTATGTGGCGCTGCCTGGGGCTTTAGAAGAATGAATTGCTTATCCCAGCTCTTCCTTCCAGAAATGGCAGTCTCCAATCAAAACATATTTACTAAGGCTATGTGTGGTACTCAGCTCTAGGCCCAGTCAGTGGGTCACCCTGAGAAGGGCCACAGCCTCCTCTCATCTCCTCCCAGGAACCAACAGTCCTTCCTTTCTTTGCAGTTGCCAGATCCCAAAGGCTTCTGTGCCTTTTCGAGACGCTATGCTTAGACACAGAGACTGTTTGCCTACAATGTTCTCTATCCCCTTCCTTCTCTGAGAACTCAGGTTCTTTGTTGACGAGGACCCATACACACTAGGCATCCTATGACATCATGGCAATGGTCTTCAGTTATGTCTTTTCCAGCAATGCCTCAGCTTCTCTCCAGTAGATGGGACTACTTCGACCCTCACTACAAAGCTCTCCTCTCTCTTTAGCGTTGGTACCCAAAACATGCTATTTTGTTGGGCAACTTTTAAGGCCTCCACCAGAGAGCTGAATGAGAGGCTGTCAGAGTAGCAGACTAGATCTCTAGTTTTCAGAGTGTTGGTTCAGTCGGAGAGTCTTTGCTAGCCTCTCTTGTCTGTTTCTGTTTGTTTGTTTGTTTGTTTTTGGAGACAAGTTTTCTCTGTGCTTTGAAGCCTGTCCTGGAACTTGCTCTGTATAACAGGTTGGCCTGGAACTCACAGAGATCCCCGTCTCTGCCTTCCAATGTTGGGATCAAAGGCATGCACCAAAACCACCCCAGCTTCTTTCTTTCTTATAAGTATTTGCTTTTTACTGCCCAGCCTCAGAATATGGGATCTCCAGATGGATATAGGATAGGCACAGATAGTTGACCTCCTAATGTAATGTCCCTTTACCTTGGTCAGGGAGCCTTTCTTTTCCCTCCACAAGGCCAAAGCATGCTTATCTTCCTAATCCTGATGCCATCTCTTCTATAGATTCTTTTGGTAAAAGCTCAATATTTCCTTCCTTGCCCCTGGCCTGAACTTTCTGATGCTGGCCAGTGTACCTACATCCCTGATAGTTTATGCTTGTCCTTTTACATGGAGAGCCCATGGCTGATGGCTGATGCTTCTAACCATTGCTCTACTTAGTATGGTTCCTGGAACATTCTGGTTGATCATACCTGTTTGCCCAATGGAAGAATAAACAAGACCATTACTCAAAGTTTATCTAAGAGGGAGACACTCAGGCTCCTTTCTCATCCTTGGCTTTGAACTTTCTCCTCCAAGGTTCTGATGGACCCAGAGGCACCTTCGGTTTCAGGATCGGAAACCAGATGCTATGACCTGCAGAAGAAAAACAAGTGTTGAATTCTGCTTGGTATTCAGAACAAACTAGAATTGCTTTTGTCATTATGTTTCTTAAATCACATCAAATATTGGCAATGTGTTTGACATGCGTGTGTCTATGCAACCATGTACTTAGCTATTGAGAATGTATTAAACATTTGCTGATAAAATGTAGCAACATCTTAGAACCATAGACTTGGGCCAGTGGGCCACTGCTTAGAAGAGGAGACCAAGTTTTTAGAGTATTGGCCTTATCTCATGTGTAGAGCCTTACATCCTGAATCTTTATTATTAGTAGTAATTAATTTATTT
Source organism: Microtus ochrogaster (assembly GCF_000317375.1). Lineage (NCBI taxonomy): Eukaryota > Metazoa > Chordata > Mammalia > Rodentia > Cricetidae > Microtus > Microtus ochrogaster. The sequence goes on along the minus strand of NC_022012.1, from coordinate 30,675,473 downwards.
ATTTATTTTGAGGCAGGATCTCTCTATACTATAGCCCTGGCTGGCCTGGAACTCACTATGTGACTTGACTGGCCTCAGAAACACAGAAATCTGACTGCCTCTGCCTCCCAAGTGCTGAGATTAAAGGTGCCTTCTCCCACACCTAGTTTATAATCTGAATCTTGCTAGATAGCAAGTCTCTTAAGGAAAGGAACGTGGGGGTCCAGCTCCCCAGTGTCTGGTACATAGCAGGCACTCATAGATAAGTGTGGCTGGGATAGTATTAGTTTGAATTGATTATGATTGTTAGACAGTCTTTGGAAGCTTTAAAATTTGATTTTTGTTGAATCCTCTATTGTTTACTTGCAGACAGTACATTTGTGAATTAGTAGGGAGCCATCATGTGGCATAAATAAACAATGGGATGGATTTTTATTGTCATTGTCTCTGGGAATTCTCATAGGATCACACATTTGAGATCTTGGATTTCAAGTTTTACTTGTATTCCTTTTTTTTAAAAAAAAAATAAAGCAAGACATTTTCCTAATATAAATGTTCAAACAGGTTGAGAAATCAGAACGCACTGGGCTGCACACTGCCAGCGGTACATCATCTTGCCTCAACCCCTGCTTGGCCCCGCCCTGTTCAGGCCAGTCCCAGGCAGCCCATTTCATTCTTTTAGGAAGAGCCAGCCCTCTCTGTCAATTTCCAGCATGTAGCAGGAACCGCACTGGGCCTTGCTGGGCAAAGCCCCTACCCACCAGCACGCTGGAGAATCAGCCTTCCTGCAGGAAGCAGAGAGGGCTGGGAATGATCTTATGTAATAGTAAATAGACCCAATTGTTACGCGGAACTTCTGGGCTCCCGTGTTGAAATTTCAGAACTTAAACGGAGACCGATCAGATGAGAACATGCGAGGAAGACAAGCCCACAGAGAGAGTTGGAGACACGCCGAGATGTGAAAACCGAGGCCCGGAAAGCGACCCGTTCATGCTTGTGGTTACACAAGCAAAAAGGAGCAGTGGCAGAGTCAGGCTCATGCCTGGGTCCCCTTCGCCTGTTCTCTGTGGGTGGGTATAAATCGTCGGTGGCAGGCCAGGCCAGCCTTTTTTGCACACCCAGGTGTCTGTGTGTAGGAGGAGCACACGCTGAACCCTCAGCGGGCCCTGAGTTGTAGGCACTTTCTCTGTCCCTCAACAGCTTTCCAGAAGGGCCAGTGGCCCACAGCCCCTCAAAACATGGTTGGCGACATGTGACTTCTTCCTTCCTGTACAAGTTGAGCACTTGCCACCCTGCTGTCTGTTTTTCCTTGCTAAGGTTCAGTTCTAATTATGTTGATTTTCTTCATCCCACCCCCTCCTGGAAGCTTATTAGGTTGAATATTTTTATTTATTATCATTTCGCCCAACTCCTGCCAGCATTTCCAATTACTCTCCCCGCTTCCTTGTAATTGTCTTTCTGTAATGGCTCTGAAACAATTGCGCTAAATGAGGTGTCTCCTGCAAGATGAGAGTCTCACTTCATTAAAGGCTAATGTATTCTCAGCTCCAGCTCTGTGGGGCTAGCTTGGAAGGAAGACATTTAAACAGCTTCTTTTATTTTATAGGGAGCAACTTTTCAGCAAAGAAGATGTCTGTGGGGTATATGTATATGTGTGTGTGTGCGTTGCCTGGATTTTAATTTAAAGAAAGTTTATGAAATAGTAGAAGTCCCCCTATTGATGAGGTTGTTGTCAGGTAGCTGCGGTATGCAAAGGGTAGGAGGAGGGCAGAGGAAAAGGGGCTCTCCATACACATATATTCCATGCCTTTCTGCAGCCCCCACCCCTTCCTCTCTTGCTCTCTGCATGCTGGATTAACCCCCAAAGTTGTTCACCCCTCCATCCTGCCTCTACCTTTGGTATTGTGTGCCCAGATTCCACAGTGGGGACGCTCTCCAGTTATGCCTTTCTGGAGAATCCGGTCTTTTCAGTTCATGAGCCCTGACTCCGTTGCTCATTTATTCATTCCTTCACTTGCTCATTGTCTATTCATTTGTCCTTTTGTCATCCATTCAGCTTGTGTTTATTGCCTGCTCTGTCTGAGCTCCATTCAGCAGGGGCTATGTCCTTTTGGAGAAATAGAGACAGATGATTGGAAAGCGGGCACCACCGGTACAGGATGGCAAGTGCTGTAATCAGGTCCGGGCAGACACTCTGTGAGCAGCCAGCAGGGAACCTCAGGAAACCTCAGGGGATCCAAGGAGGCTCCCAGAGGCAGAGTGGTCTGGTCTGATACCTGGAGGGTGAGGAGTCAGCCAAGCGGCAGGGGGTGGGCGAAATAACTCCAGGCAGAGCTAACTTCGTGAATTGAGTCCTGGTCGGCAGAGATAGCTTGGCAGGTGAGGGGGAAGGGGAAATTTCCATCTGGCAAACACCGTGGGACAAAGGCTGTGGAGAGAGGTGGGACGAAACATCAAGGAGGGTCTTGAAGGCTACGTTCCCTAGAGACTAGTCGTGGGACCCCGAAGAGTTCTGAGCAGGGGATTAATTGGCAAGATTTGTGTTTTGGAAGGATTGCTACTATTTCAGTCCGTACAGTGGGTTGGAGGGAGGCAAGCATGGAGGTTAGGAGATCTTGTAGGCAGCTGTTGCAAGAGCCCATAATAATCCGCAGTAGAGACAAGCGTATTAATCTGTAAGATTCCCAGATGGAGCAGGGACACACTTGGGAGGTGCCTGGGCAAATGTGCGAAGCCAGGGCAGGGTGTGACTCATTGAAAGGTCCATGCAGTCTGCAGGTTGTGGGACTCTGGGCTTAAATTCAAGCAGATGCTGGTACCTTGATCGTCGTCATCAAAAGCAGCAGAGCACTTTTGCCTGTGGGGCCTGTGGGTTGCCCATGAACCTTCGCTCCCTCTTTCAAGGGATTCTAGGCTGTTAGTCTGGAGACTCTTCCAAAGCACTCCTGTATTCGTTAGATTTTTCATTGCTATGATGAATATCTCAGAAAAATAACTTGAAGTAAGAAACGATTTATTTGGCCCGATGGTTTCGGAGATTTCAGTTTGTGGTTCCCTGGCCCCGTGGTGCTAAGGCAGAGCACTAGAGCGGAGAGGACGTAATAAAAGGCTCATCTCATGGCATTGACCAAACAAACACGGCTCGGAAGATGGCTCTGTGTGCAAAGGCGTTTGCTGCCAAGCCTGGCAACTGGAGCTCCATATCTGGACCTACATGATGGAAGGGAGGACCAGCACACACAAGTTGTCTTCTGACCTCGACATGCATGCCAAGGCATGCACACATGCTGCCCACTCCCCACCAAACAGGAATGGAATACAGTTTTTCTTCCAAAATAATCAGCACAAAGAAGAGATTCCAGACATCGTAGAGCTTCCACGTCTGTGATCCATCTCTTCTAACCTCTCTTCACCTCCATCATATTGCTATAATGCAATCAAATGATAGATCTGTCAACGTGTTAATCCACTGATTAGGTAATAATTTCCACAACCCAATCTACCTCTTAAAGATTAGGCCCACTAGCTGAGGACCAACGTTCAGTATGAAAGAGTGTTAGGGGTCACTTTCACCCAAATCATAAGGACCCCTGTGTACTGAACTGAACAGCTCTCTATCAGCTCTGACTTCTGCCCCCAGATCATGACCTAAGCTAAGACTTCCAGTGTTGTCCCAGGAGCTCCCGGGCCAGAGAATTGCTTCTTCCAAAGGAGTTTCTAGTTCAGAGTCCAGAAAAAGTAAAAGGCTCATCCTGTCATGTTTGGGTTGCAGGGATTTAAGTAGAACCATCAGTGTCTTAATGCCTCAGGCAACTTCACTAGGGCCCTTGGATGCTTGCCAGCAAGTGTGATATGAGAGATAATCATCACAGCAGCACCCGCTCACACTTATCAAGGTAGGCACCTTTTCACACGCTTAGACACATCTCATTTTGTTCTCATATCGCTTCGATCATGTAGATGTTGTTATAGTGTCTATTATGGAAAGGAGGAAACTGGGGATCAGAAAAGACACCCTTGGTTGCATTTCCTGCTCAGGATAAAAGAAGGAAGAAGTCTAGCTCCCTGAGAGCTAGCATGGGTGCTTTTGTACAGAGGGGAGATGGCTTGGTTCTGTCCCCATTTACTGATTCCTCTTATTGTCTTCATTAGGACACATCCTTCCAGGTTCTAGGCAAATGTCACTCCCTCCCTCCTTCCCCTAAACACTGCAAGCAGTTCCTTCCTCCCCAGTTCCCAGAATACATATATTGCTCAGTTAGAGCCCTGCTGATTTGCTTCTATTTCTTTGCATGTCTGTCACCTCTACTTTGGATTTCTTTTTTTTTAAGGAAGGGATCTTGGCTTTCTCCTTTTTATATCCTGGGCATCCAGCACAGAGGCTGGTCCACAGTAGGTTTTCAACGAATAAATAAATGTTGTCAGGGAGCCCTAGGAACTCAAGGGGAACCCTCGAAGCCACAGCAAACGATCGATCCTCAGTTCTCTTTCCTTACTGGGCAAGCTCCCAGGGTGGACTCCATGCCCCTAGTAGCTGCCTGGTAATAAGGGGGCAGTCAGTCACTGGGACCAAAGTCTCTCTGTGCACCCTGGGAAGATGTGGGGCTTAGGTAAATGTTCCTCTTGGGTGGGAAGACCAAGGAAGCAGTGCTGGCTGGAAGGTAATTCTGGTCAGGAGCTTACGTAACATCGGGCTCCCTCCAGCTTCCAGGGACCGAAAAGCGCATGCGCCAAGGAAACAAGCCAATGGAGGGGCGCCGCACTTTTGCCATTAGACAATTGGAGAAAGGAGCTGTACACATCTGATGTCCTCAGCAAAAATTTAGCATTGGGCAATTTCCAAGCAGCCTTTATGAATAAAATACAGCTTTAAAGATTCCAATAGAAAAGTTACCCATGGTTTCCCATCTCCGCAAGCTTCAAACCATGCACTGATAGTCACTCTGCCAAAGCGGCTGTGAAAAGTCTTCCCTCCAGAGGAGTAGGATCACAACTTCAGCAGCTCCCTCGTCACACTACGCAAGCAGGGCTTTTCTGCATCCCAAGGCAGCCAGCAAGGGCAATGGGGGCGGGGGTGGGGGTGGGGGAGACGAGGTTGGGTAAATAGAAGGATGTAGTCCCCCCAAATATCTGCATGGTCTCCATGCCGATTTCACCAGGCAAGGATGAAAAATACTCAAGAAGAAAAAGATTGCAATTGTACAGAACATGTGCAGGTTTTTTTCTTGTCATTGTTCCTTAAACAATATCGTTTATCCACCATTTAACACAGCATCTATGCTGTGGTAACTATTATGGACAATATTTTAAGAATATGGAGTCAAGTGTGGTGGTGCAAACCTTTAATCTCAGCACTTGGGAGGCAGAAGGCAGGCAGATCTCTGTGAGTTCAAGGTCAGCCTGGTCTACAAAGCAAGTTCCAGAACAGCTAGGGCTGTTACACGAAGAAACCCTGCCTTGAAAAGCAAACAGAATATGGCAACATGCTCAAAATATATGGAGTAACAAGGAACCATGTTATTTATTTATTTAATTATTTTTATTTTTTCGAGGCAGGGTTTCCCTGTGACTTTGGAGCCTGTCCTGGAACTAGCTCGTAGACCGGCCTGACCTTGAACTCACAGAGATCCTCCTGCCTCTGCCTCGTAAGTGTTGGGATTAAAGGTGTGCGCCACCACTGCCCAACTACCATTTTATTTATTTAAGGGACTCAATCATCTATAGATTTTGGTATCTGTAAGGGATTCTGGAACCAATCATCTGGAAACACAAGGGGCATTTGTGTTGTGCAAGTTCTGAGAGTCAGGGACCTTGGTTTTTAAGCAGGGTCACTATATAAACAGCTTCCTGACTTTAAGTCACACCCTCTTTCTGAGCCTCGGTTGGCAATGTTTGTAAGATGAAGGGAGAAGCCAGTTTTGCCTTGTCTGACTAATAAGCCTTTTGGAAATCTATACCCCTTACACAATAGGGGACCGCAATTACTGAGTTTGCTTCTTCTAATATTTGAGGTAAAAGTCCTTTGTCTGCTCTGATGAGCTCCCCTTTTCTCCTGCCCCAAAGCCAAATCCTTCCATATGTTGCTTTCTCTGACATCAAGAAAATGTCAGGCGAATTAAAAGCCTGAGGGCCAAGGGACCTCTTGGGTATAACAGATCAGACCTCCTGAGCCCAAGGGAAATGGGAGACTGGCTTGCCTATGGCAGAGTAACAGTTTAAAGTAAGAAGTCATAGGATCGTGACATGAAGCTAGTCAGAATGCCACTTTGGAAGTTAAGGATATAGCTTAGTGATAGAGGACTTGCCTAACAAGCCTGGGGCTTTGAGTTCCGTCCCCACTGCCATTGGCAAAAACAAAATCTCATTTAGTTCATGAACACTGATTGAAGACCATGTCGATAGCTAAACAAGGGTGTAACAGTAAGCAACAGTTCTAACCTTTTGGAGTTAGTATTTCCCCGGGAAAGAAAGAGACTGTCCCAGGTTCCATAGACGGTAAGTGGACCTAGCTTGTGTGGACGAAATGAGCCGATACATGCCATGACTCTTAGTGAGGGCTCTAACCATGCATCTACTACCTTCCAGACTCTGCAGTATTTCCTTCATTGCCTCATTGGCCCTGAGCCCAAGCTGCACTTATACTTTTGAGATCAGGAACTTGACATGAGACTAGCCAATTTCCATGCTGAGATTGACAGAAATGACACTAATCTTGAGGCCTTGACTTTGGCTCCGGCATTTTATCTAATTTGACCAATGTTTATAGAGAGCTTGCCTCATGCCAGGTCCTGGGGCAACATTGAGGAGCAATGCCCAGCCCCTAGACAATTTACCTTATTTTAGTAGTGTAGAGCGGTGCCTAGAATACTTCATAAAAACTTAAAAGTGCATCAGACATTTTCAGAAAGATATATGAAAGATATAAATTCTATACAGGCTTATAAGCTAGTGAGGAATGGCTGTTGAGATTATACAGTGGTGGCGTGGGGACAGATTTTCTTCACAGTCTTTCAAGCTCAGTGTTCCAAATAAACGCTATCAATTTGCAGAGGGAGATAGAGAATCTCTATCTCCCCTACCCACAGCGAGAAGTAATGCCTCCTGTAGAGGCTCCCCACTTGCTTCTCCCCAGTATCCCCTCTGAGGGCTCAACCACCTCCCTTTATTAGAATCTGGAAATCAGGAGTAAAGGAAATACAAGCAAGAGGGAGATGTGGAATGTCTACTGGAGGCTTGCTCCTTAAGGTGTGTAATTAGGGCAGCTTGGCCTGACCAGAAAGATGAATCCAGACTGATACCTGGTGTGACCAAGGTAGTGATTCCAGCCCAGAGTTACAGAACCTACTTCACTACACAGAGAGGCAACCCACTATGGATCAATGACAATACTCGTATTCACGTGCTGGGAGAAGCTACCTCTCCCTTCGGGGGCAGCATTACTGGTAGCATCCTCATCACCTCATGACACCTCTAGGCTGTTTCTTTTAGAAATCATTGACTTCCTCTGGACTTGTGTGACTCTGCCACCTATGATCGGAAATGAATGGGTAGCCCCAGGACTGGCACCCCAAATCCCTTTTTCAAGGAAGAGGCTAAGATTTCTTAGTTCATTTTCTGATTCAAAAACAACTGGACTGAGTTTCCACTACATCTCAGGGTCCAGCCAAACAAAGCCAGGAGGCTGCCTAAGGAGTCAGATAAGGAGAAGAAGCAAGGGAGGGTCTAAGTGAAGCTGGATGTAGAGACCTCTTAGTCTCAGAAACTCCTGAATCTGCCTGGAACCTCAGGAGGTGATTTTATGTTATTCTCATTTCTAAGCGGGACTGCACGTGACCTACCCAGCCAACCAACGGTGACAATCTCCCTGTCCCTAGGATTGCCTACTCACAATAAGTAGAGAAGAGCTCTAGAGGAAGAAAATATGTGGATGGCTAGGGTGTCATTTTCTCAGCGACATTGAAGAGATTCAGAAGAGAGAATGACAGTCCTTGCAGGCTTTGGAACTAGACTTCTGGATCTAGCATTCACTAAGTCTCCTGAAGTCTGTCAGGAACATCCGTAAAAGAGACTTTGCTACTCAGAGTGAAGACTCCACCTTCCTCTGGGTCAATTGTCCAATTCTGAAGTCCTGTATAAGTCTATGAAGGGAAAAACTGGAACAAGGGAGGCATTTTCTACCCGGTAGTAACCCTATGCTTGTGTGAGGCAAGGAGGGACCCCCAAATTTCTCCATAAAAGCACCCTTTGTGCTAAGCCAGTACTGGGCTAGAAAGGCCTGGGCTCCCCTTTGAGGCCATTCACCGGGTTGGGGACCCGGTGATAATCTGAGCCTCCCCAGCAGAGTTTCCATCCTTGTACCCCTGGTCCTCACAGCCCTCTGTGTTCACCAACTGAATGGCCCTGGAGACCCTGAAGGATGTTTTCTTTTTAGCTAGTTGGCCACTTCTTGGTTTCTCAGGAGATCAGTCCTGATGTTTTCTCTGCCTCTGCTGCCTTCGTCATGATCTTCTTCCAGAAACCGGGGAGAGGGAGGCTGCTGTCGCCTCTGCCGCCAACACCCAAGTCTTCCAGTGTGGCTTCGGTAGCACGTGAAGAATGGCAGGATAATTAAGTTGCATTTCTGCACATTGTCTACTGTTGCTCTCAGCCAATCACGATTCCATAGGGGCTAATCTGTGAAGGATTTTTATTTATTTATTTTTCCCTTTCAGTGCCTGTTTGTACCACATTCTTCATTATGCTTCAGTTACAATTTTAATTTTACTATTATTAACTCTTTCCCAAAGCGGTATTATTCTGTGCCTCTGAGCTGGAATCCCTGATTTGAGGGCTGGTTGCATCCGGGTATGTTCACAAATAATTGCTCTTGTTTACCAAAGAGCATACATTAAAACTCAGGCTGGAGGGGTCCCTCTGCCTTGCTTCTGCCCCACCTGGGTATAGGAAGTGGGGGAGAAATGAGTCAAGGGGCAGAAGGGATCTGGCACTTCTTGGGAGATTGAAAGAGTGTCTAACTTCATAGCTCCTAATGGCCAAACCGATGGAGAGGCAGTTGCATGCCAGGGCTGGGCAGGGGCTGGAGACTTAGTTTTCAAAGCCCGTAATAGAACAGTGCTCCCTGCTCGTTCCAGCAGTGAAACCTCATCACGGCTCACTGTGAAAGCCAGCGTCTTCATCTGCTCGACCTCTAAAACTGCGCAGTTACATAACAACTTTCAGCTTCAATTTCTTTGTTCTAAAAAATGGGGAAGAGGAGGGGCTCATTATCCTCACCCCTAACTGAGGAACTGTGACAGTTGATGGCTTCAGGGGTCAGGGGAGACAGTGGTAGGTAGATCGAACTGCGGTGGCTGGCTGAGAGTATATGGTCAGCACAATTATTCTCAGGGGGTCTTTGTTGTTGTTGTTGTTTTGGGGTTTTTTTGTTTTTTGTTTTGTTTGTTTGTTTGTTTTGTTTTTTCGAGACAGGGTTTCTCTGTGGTTTTTGGAGCCTGTCCTGGAACTAGCTCTTGTAGACCAGGCTGGTCTCGAACTCAGAGATCCGCCTGCCTCTGCCTCCTAGTGCTGGGATTAAAGGCGTGCGCCACCACCTCCCGGCATTTTTTTTTAAGATGACCAAAGTTAAGAAATTAAGAGATGAGGGTGGGGGTGGGAGGAGCTAGGGAAAGGAGTTTGGGTCACTATAAGCAAATCACATTGTGTGAAATTATCAAAGAATTCATAAAAATATTTGAAAAGAGATGAAACGAGGAAGATGATGGTATTGCTCCAAGAGTGTGAAAAGAGACACCATCCATCTTGGGACAGTATCTAACAAAGACAAGAACGTAAGAATAATACACTTATCTGTTTCTGTTGTCATAACAACATACCTGGGAACGGTACTTTTTTAAAAATGTAAGTTTGGGAGATTCAGCGACTAGGTACTGGCCCCTCTGGCTCTGGTGAGGTCCGTATGGCGGATGCCATCACAGTGGTGGACAGGAATGAAGAGAAGTTCAGGAGCTAGGCTTACTCTTGACACCTAGGTATTAATTCTTTGTGAGGTCAGTGTCTCCAGTGACCGAGCCACTTTCTATTAGAGTCTGCCTCTCAAAAGTGCCGCCAGCTCTCGACATCATCACACTTCCAGAACATGAAACCTTGGGAGAGACACACTCAGGCCATATCCAAATCACAGTGAGGGTGAGGCAATGGTGGTGGCACCATCATAGTTACCATGCTCTCTCTTGGTCTGTCTCTCGGTCCGGTTTTCTTTTGCCCATCCGGAGTTTGCTTGTTTACCGGCCTTGCATGAGAAGGCTGAGGCCCAGGCAGGCCTGCCTCTGGTCCCATGGCTAAGTCAATGGAGTGGAGTAGGAAGTGCTTTCCAATTCTCTAAATTTATGACTGCTGATAGGAAGAGTTAGTGACTCGATTTCCCAAAATGACAGAATGATAGATTCCAGGATACCTGCTCTCGCAGAGGAATCCAGCCTGACTGCAGTCAAAGGTGACGAGCCCTGGGATCCTGAAAGCCCAGAACCAGCTGCAGGCCTCCCCACTGCCCAAGCTGGCAGAGAGGATAAACCAATCACTGCAATTGTCCCCACTCCCGCCCCAGCATCCCTGTACCCTCAGCTTCCTCCTGGACTTCCATTTGCTCCTTCCTTCCTCCATCACCCTGTCCCCCATGCTGCCACACACACACTAAAACCATAACTTTTTTCCCCCTTTCCCATTATCTCTAACCCATATACTCCGGGAAGTTTAATTTGTTCTCGGTAGTAATCACCATTAACTAGAAATTGTCTTTCTCTGTGTAAACACGTCATTAGTGAAGCTGGTTTTCTGCAGGGTCCAGATTTCATTTTTATTAAAATGAAACACTTTCAGGCGCCTCACTGTGTCCAAGGAAAGAGAGTATAATTTTAACCCATTGGGTTGGCCACAGATAATTGGGCTGGCATTTGATTGGACGATTAGGGAAATATCTTCTTTGCATGCAGTATAATTTGCATTTTTTTCCCACTTATATGAAGCTAAGTCATGCTTTCGTACACAGGCAGTTTTAATGAGCATTATAAATCCTAATGAATATATTTTCATGTTCATTTTATTGGCTTGTTTTTATTACTAGAGGTCTGAAAAACAGGGCCAGTGAGGGAGCTGCTGAGGAAATGGCAGGGGAGAGAAGTGCTGTGGCAGGCTCTCCACCCCTCCTCTTCTGCCTTCAGCAGCCAGAGATGCCAGCATGGCCAGGAGGGGTCATCTAGGTTTTCTTTAACCAAGTCAAGAAGCGCTTGGCTCCCAAGGGAAACAGAGAGAATATCCCTCACCTTGGGACCCCCTGAGCCGCTGCTGCAGCAAATACTGCAGAAGCCAGGAAGGCAGTAAGTTCCAGTGCATCTCAGCCTTTGATGGAAGACCATGCATGGTGTTTGGTGCATAGTGGGGTCTCATAGCAGCTCAATCAAAGCGAAATAAATGGAGTACTGGTTCACAGGGGACCCCCATAGACACAGAGCACCCATTTTCAAACCCAACACCCAAAGCAGTTAGACGTACACAGAGCATAATCTGTTTTCTCCTGGATGGATTAGGAGGTTTGCCAATGTCTCCAGGCCTTAGCACACCACTGCATGGTTCAGTTACAGACTTCAGGGTTCTGCCAGCCTCTAAACGACAATATTTTTATTCGAGCACTTACTCATTCATTATCACGTGTGTCTACTATGTTGTCAACACTTGGACATAAACAAGTAGCTCTGAGGTATTCTGCCAGCTTCAACACTTAAACATTTAGAACTAGGGGGTCGCTAAAATGATATTTCTGATTCTGTCTTGAGGCTCTGGTTCTAGCATTCCATGCACACCAAGAGTTGGGTCTCTTTCCTTGGACCTCTTAGGTCCCCTAGCCGTTCTGCCTCTGAGCTTCTGTACCCCAGGAATCCACACAGATCGGGCCTCTTGTCTATGCTTCTGTGCACTGGGTCGAATCTGTGCACGTCTGCTTTTCCCTTTCCCCCTACCTGAAGGATATCTTCCACATTTCCTCCTCTCAGTACCTAGACAAGCACCCACCTGTCTTGGTTAAGGAGGCCTGATCAGCATCCCGCAGTAGGGTGCCTGTCTGGAACCCGTGTGGTCTCAGATGATCTCCACCTGATGACCTACCGCTTCTCATCACAGCCAATCAACTGAGCACCCCCTTTTCTACCGTTCCCCTTGTATCCCTTCTCAGTCTTTGCTTTTGCTTTTTCATCAGTAAACAATCTGCTGCTCACCTAGGTTGGGGATTTTGAGAATGTTTTAGAAATTAAGTTTAAAAATCTAGTTCCATTGCTTTTATCATCATCCCGTAAAAATGACAGCACAATGCCTGGGGTGATGTCCCTTGCAAAGGACCATGCATGCATGCTCTTGCTGCAACATCTCCCTTTCTTCCCCAAGCCCATCTTACAGGCAGGACTGAAGACATCTTGCAGTGGCCTTTAGGACAAATGATCACCTTCCAGCTGGACATATGTTTACTGAACATCTGCCACGTGCTAGCATCTGTGAGAACAGGAAACACTAACACAGAAGCCATATGCTGAAGGGGTAAGGGTGTTGGCCCCAAAGGGAGTCTTGGTTGGTTAAGTTTGGCCTTGACTGATGAGTGCTTCTCTCTGCTCACCTATCACATGTGGAAAATAAGCTTTAACTGCAGCACATGAGGTAATAAGAATTTCAATAAGATGATGATAGTGGCAATGATTTAGAAACTGTAAATGCTGGTGCATTATTCATATGGGATATGACCAATCATGAAGTGATTTAGAACTTGAGTCCTGGTTCCTGGTTCCTGGTCTATCCTCTCATGGTAAGGGGTGTAGAGAAATGTTTGCTATTAGAAAGAGATGTTGATGCATCTTAGATTCAGAGAGTTGGGCTGGATTGGATGGTTTCATAGATCTGGCTTAAACCTCATGCTTACACTTTGCTTAAACCCACTCACTACACAGCTTTGCCTTGATAAATGGTCAGGACATTGCTTCTCTGGGACAGGGCGTGCCCTATGATCACACCAGCCCTCAGAATACTCTGTGGCCACCACTCTCTCCTTTTTGGTGTGACTGGTGGGGAAGAGTTAAAAGAGAAATGAATTCATTGTGAAGTGAGGAGGAGGGGGTCTTAGCCAGGACTAAGGAGGCTACTGGCTCATAACACGTTTGCTGGCAAACCTTGTTCTCCATGGAAAGAAGGGTGAGGGCCGGTGTGGGAGTGTGGAGGCGGCCTTGAGAGAAGGGTTCCCTCTGCACATCTCTCCTTCCATGAATAGGAATGACGATGACTCTTGAGCCCCAGGAATGATGGTCAGACTAGAGGGCAAGTAAAAGTCTGTGTTTTGGTCTCCTGTGGGGAGACAGCAGGGTGGCGGTCCAGTTGATAGGGCTACCCAAGGAGGAAAGCTATCTTCTGAGACCTTGTCTAAGAAGGTATTTTTTAAAATAATTTACTTTTATTTTATGTTCACTGGTGGTTTGCTTGCTTGTTTGTCTGTGTGAGGCTGTCAGAAACCCTGGAACTGGAGTTACAGACAGGTGTGAGCTGCCACGTGGGAGCTGGAAATCGAACCCTGGTCCCCTAGAAGGACAGTCAGTGCTCTTAACTACTGAGCCATCTCTCCAGCCATCTTTCCAGCTCTAGAAGGTATCTGTTGAACATCAGTACCTAGCACAGATTAACACAGAGTCATGGCTGGGCAGGTAGTTGGCGGGCATGTTTCAGGCTACCTGAGGGACTCCAGGTTTTGTGGAGTGGCAGCAGATACCTCCCCCAAAACCCACTTCTAGGCCTCTCCCTCCATTTTTGCCTCTTCCTGTGTTCCTTGTCCTGTCCTTTTGCTTTCTGATGCAATCCTCTGGACCGAAGCCTTCAGACCACAGCTGGGGAGCCAGCTGCTAGGCTGTCTCATCCATCCCTCCTCCACCCCAGCACCTCCTCACTTCCCTTTCTCCTCCTAGAAGTCCCTGCCTCTCAACTCTGTCTACTTCTCCCACCCCTTACCATCTGCTCATACACTCGCACGCCTTCTCCTCTTTGTGTGTTCCTCTCTGTTCCTGCGATCAACTCCCCACACCCCAGTCCCTCTACTCTTGTTACTCCTTTACTGATGCCCCCTCCCCCTCTTCCATTACTGGTGTCTGGGAATGACCAATTTGCACCCTGTCTGGGAGGCATTCTGAAGTGAAGACTGAGATGCCATGGGAGCACCAGTAGCATGGATGGCCAGGGCCCTGGGCCAGTCCAAGCCCTGCTCTGCTGTGTAACTGGAGACCAAAATTCCTCTTCCTTAGGCCTCAGTTTCCACAGAAATAATGGAGAGGATGTTGCACCCTTTAGGATATGCTGTACTTCAAAAGACCTCCTCTTGAGATAGTGCAGCTCTGTGCCTCCCCACCTCCATCAAGCCTGGCTGATACCAGGCTCTTTTCCTGGCTAGAGCAAGGTAGGGTTGGGGGTGGGGGTTGGAGCCCACAGAGGGGCTCTGCTGCCCAGCCTAGTTTAGGCAAACAGCAGGGACTGCTGGCGGCAGCTCCAGCCCCCACTTATGCTGTAACAGCTGCAGTCCAGCTGCTGGCATCCCTGCTGGGGGAGCGTGCTAAACCTCTCTGGGGTCAACGCTATGGTATGTCGGTTTCCATAGCAACCAGCCAACGGACCACTTTCTCAGAACAATTCCCCTACTCAGCCGGGTTCTGGACTTAGCTCAGCCCAAGGGCATGTGCTGAGGAGCAGAGCGGGATGGGGGAGAGGGCGCCCAGGGTCCCACTCCACCCCACAGAAAGCGGTTATCTCCCTTGTCTATACACAGCGACTAGATCAGAAGCCAAAACTGCAGGCAGTCTTCCTGTCTGGCTGGCCCTGATCTTCTCTCGGTGACGCTGCTACCACCCACAGCCTTTCCCCAGACCCCCAAGCGTGCACTGGTCGGAAGATAGCTCAGGCTTTTGTCTGGGCATGGACGACAACTGCTTGGCCAGGCTTAGAGCTGGAAGAGAAAGTCAGGGTGATGTACAGTGTAGGTGTATGCATACGGTGTGTGTGGGTGGGTTCCACTTGCCTCATCCCTGTGACCTCATGGAATGGAGCCCCAGTCAGCTCTCTCCGTTTTTAGAGGCGGGGAACTGTTGCTGCACAGGAGAAAACTTCCTGAACTGAGCAGTCTGGGATGACCCTTGACACAGTCAGAAACAGGTGAAGACTGTCTAGGAGTTACAAGGGACCTTGGTCCATCATCTTGACAAGGAACTGACACCCTGTGGAAATGGATGCCGGGGGCTATTACTAGACACCAGCGCTGCTGTCTGCTGCATGCCTGGGAACTTGGCCAGTGCCCCTGGTCTTTCCCCGGGTTTTTCAGAATGCATCTTGGGTCCCTGTGGACATACACTGGGGACATTGTTTCTGGACAGGAGCTCATTTCTAGAAGAAACTTGCCAGGAAATAAGGAAACTGAGGGTAGAGATAGAGTTGATGAGTAACTCTAAGAACTACGGGGTTGAGTACTGGGGCTGGGACTTGAAGATGCCACCTGGGTGGTCTCTGGAAGGACTGGAGAGTCATACAGTGTTACCAGGGTGGCCTGTCCAGCTGTTTTGATCGCTTTTCTTCAGGGGTTTCACTTTCAAGCAGCCCGGTTCTGCAGTCCCCACTCTCTTAAAACAAGGGGACAGATGTCCATTGGCAGCACAGCTGCACCCAGATGCAGTTTCTCTAAACCTTGGAAACAGGTGTGGCTTAGCCCCTCCCCCATGAGGGGAGCTCAGGAAAGTGGCTAGAAACTAATGGGTATCCCCATCTATGAAACAGGAGAGCTGCTTCTGATTAGCACTTAACAGCATGGACGCCACAGCACAGAAGCTCTGAGGGGTAAAGAAAGGATTCTAAAGCCAAACAGGCCCCTGAAGAACTCCAAGGCTCCTTACAACTTCAGACCCTTTAAGAAATGCAACACTAAAAACCTAAAAAACTCCATTTTACGTCGGCATAGGGGGCCATTGTAGCCTCATTCAGATCTTATGAAGAAACCCACTTCAGTAAACACTAGCTTCTGTAAGAGATTCCCAGGCCTTTCTCTGCTCTTGATCCGCACAGCCCCACCCCTTACCCTCACTGTTTTCTTGAGTGCTTATGGGTCCACTGTAACCTCTTTGCTTCCCAGGGTGGGACAGTGCTCTACAACAAGGGAGGAGCATGTTCTAGCTGCCAAGCACCTACCTAGCAGGAGGAACCTTAAAGGGAAGATATGCTCCCTTGGGAAGGAGCAGGGGGCAATGGCTGGCCTACACCTACTTTGTAAGTGTGAGTTGAAGAGAGCTTGTCCTCCTTCCAAAGAGCTAAGTCATCTGCTATTTCAGAAGGGAGGAAACAGAAACTCAGACATGGTGCTTTCCCAGGTCACCTTTGCACATCACTTCCAGAAACACGTGCGCACTAGCAAGAGCTCTACCACCTAAGTACATCCCAGCTCTTATTTCCTTTCCTTGAGAGACTTTCCCCCTTTCCTGGGCTCAAGAAAGAAGTCAGAAAACAGCTCTGATTTTTTTTTTGGATGTTAGATGGGTATATGAAGATATGGGAAGGAAGGAAGTATTAGTTTGTTTAAAACCAATTTAAAAGTAATCATAGGTTTATGAATTAAATGGATCATATTTCACTTTATCAAAGAGTTTATTCTTTTAGGAGAAGGGATATCCAAGGTCCTTTAGTGGATGTCTGTGGATGGTATTTAAATTTACTCTGTTTCATCCTGTACATACACACAATGACAGGGTTTAATTTATAGACTGGGAACAACAAGGTGTTAACAATAACAATAAAATGGAACAATTATACTGAAATGAAATTGCCAGTTGCTGATGGAAGCAGATGCAGAGATCCTCAGTGAGCACTGGGCTGAGCTCCCAGAGTCCCATCGAAGAGAGGGAGGAGCAATAGAGTAGCAATAATGTAAGCAAAAGGGTCAAGACGATGATGGGGAAACCCACAGACACAGTTGACCTGAGCTAGTGGCTAGTGGGAGCTCACTGACTCCGGACTGATGGGGGAGGGGGTGACCTGCATAGGCCCTGACTAATCACTCTGAATATGGATGACAATTGTGTGGCTGGGGCAGTCTGTGGGGTCACTAGCAGTGGAACCAGGATTTATCTCTAGTGCTTGAACTGGCTTTTTGGAGCCCATTCTCTTTGGAAGGATACCTTGCTCAGCCCAGATATAGGGGGGAAGGCCTTGATCCTGCCTCAACATGGTATGCCAGACTTTGTTGACTCCCCATGGGAAGCCTTAACCCCTCTGAGGAGTGGATGGGGAATGGGGTGGGTGGAAGGTTGTGGGGCGAGGTGGGGGGGACCTGGAGGAAGGAAGGGAGAGGGAACTGGGATTGATATTTAAAATGAGAAAAGATTGTTTTAAAAAATAAATTTGAGGGCTGGAGAAATGGCTAAGCGGTTAAGAGCATTGCCTGCTCTTTCAAAGGTCCCGAGTTCAATTCCCAGCAACCGCATGATGGCTCATAACCATCTGTAATGAGGTCTGGTGCCCTCTTCTGACCTGCAGGCATACACACAGACAGAATATTGTATACATAATAAATAAATAAATTTAAAAAATAAATGAATAAATTTGAAAAAAATTGCCAGTTGCCACTACGTTTGTACTTTGGGGTCATTACTAAGGAAAACAAAGGTCTCTTGAATGTGAGCACTGTGATATGGCAGCATGCCATCTGAAAACTGAGCCGGCGGCTAAGCAATGACTGACAGGTGGGTGGTGTGTGCAGCACCGATACACTAGACAACGATGACTCGTGACCCAGGTGGGATAGAGACAGCCCAAGACTTCATCCTGCTGCTAGAGTGGCATGCAGTTCAGAACTTATGTGTACGGCACCACCCTTCCTTGTTCCTGGCCTCCCAACCCTAGGCCCCATCCTCAAGAACCTCTCCTGCGTGTGAATCACAGCAGAGTCTCCAGCCAGGAGCCTCTTCTCTGCAGCAGGAATCAATTTACATGTAAGGGGAAGAGTCCCTGCTCAACATTTTATTTTGTAATTTCTGTCTTAGTTTGGCTTCCTATGGCTGTGTTAAAATGCCATGACCAAAAGCAGCTTGGGCAGGAAAGGGTTTATATCTTATACTTCCAGGTGAATCCATCCATGTGGGAAGTCAGGACAGACACTCAAGAAGAGCGGGAACCTTGGAAGTAGAGGACGTGGAGGGGTGTTGCTTACTAACTTGCTCCTCATGGCTTGCTTAGCCTGCTTTCTTATACATCCCAGGGCCACCTACCTAGGGATGGTACTGTACTTAGTGCCAAGCCCTTCCACATTAATCATTAATCAAGACAATGTTTCACAGACTTGGCAAAGGTGGGTCTCAGGGAGGCAATGTCTCAGTTGAGGATCTCTTCTCAGATGACCCAAGCTTGTATCAGGCTGACAAAACAAGCAAAACCAGCCAGGACATGTAAAGAAATGGAGAACAAATAAGGGAAAATAAAGAGACCACTCCAGAACGCCTAGATCTTATCAGAATCTTTGCAGAAAGTCATGTCTGCAAAAATTGGACCTCCCTTTTGACTTGTTTGTATATGACAGAGGAACTATTTGGAGCCATCGGAGGTGAAACATTGTATTCCTGCAATGTATCAGAACTGATGTTGCTCTCCCAGTGACTGTTGCAGTCATCAGCCACTACACAGACCTGGGTCTGTGACTTTTTTCAGGTAAGTCACCACTTCTGCTAACTCCCTTCCTTCTTCCTCCATTGTTGAAGATGGTCTCAACCACATAGGGATATTTATATGCTGAGGCTGGCATACCAAACATCCATGAGCAGTCTCAAATACCCATGTGACTTTCACTTTTGTCCTGGGGTGGTACCCTTAGGGATCAAGAGAAGGCTCCTGAAGGATACACTGGTCTTGGAGGCATGATGGGAAAGGGATTGTGATGGGAGTTGGTCCTTCTTACATACCCATGACCTGTTTATTGGTGGGGACGTCTCCGGCCCTTTCAGGATGAGGCTCTTTCAGGTGTGATAGAGAAAAGGGTTTGCTTAGAGGAATCCTCCAGTCTCTACGCTGGGGTGATTACTACTCTTCATTTTCACTGAAGGGGACAACCTGACTTCAGCAGGTAACTGGGAATAAAGATACCAGCTCCAAACATCTCTCAGGGTCAGACCTGCAGCTCAGTGTCCCACTTCAGGTGAGATTTCCTGCCCAGCTTCCTGATGGAGGGAACCTAGGTGTGTGGGTATATGTGGTTGCGTGAGTCACCATCTGATTTATAGACACTTTGTGAAGCAGTAGACTCAGGAGAAAGAGTGGGCAGGAGTAGGGGATTGTCTGGGATCAGAGGCCTCATTAGAACAAGGACCTAATCAGCAGTATTTATGAAGGTGTTCTGGGCAGGAACTGTGGCAAGTGGTGCCTGTGTCTGAGTGTTTGTGTGTATGTGTGTGTGTGTGTGTCTGAGTATGTGTGTGTTGTGTATGTATGTGTGTGTATCTGTGCGTGTGTGAGTATGTGTGTG
>NC_022012.1:30631657-30655830 GCF_000317375.1 Microtus ochrogaster | reverse complement strand
TGTGTGTGTATCTGTGCGTGTGTGAGTATGTGTGTGTATGAGTGTTTGTGTGTCTCGTGTGTGTATGTGTGTGTTGTGTATGTATGTGTGTGTATGTCTGAGTGTGTATCTGTGAGTGTGTGAGTATGTGTGTGTGTGTGTGTTTGGGGTAGGGACGCTGCATGAGGGTGGAGGGAGGACAGGACAGTTTAAAGCTGAAGGGTCAGAGAGCTGTTCTGACTTAGAGAGAACTTTCTCAGACATGCTCCTTCTTGACTAGTTCCACAGTCAACCCAGAGTCTCTGAGGGAAAAGGGTGGAATGAGGACATGGTAGAGGCTCCAGGTCATTTATCCCCCAGGATTCTGATAGTTTGGGACACCCCCCACACTGTAGCCACTCTGAAGTCAAGGAGTACAGTTAACCAACACCTCTGGCTCCAGTTTCTCTTCTTCACTACCTGCTGTTTGGTGGGAGGCAAATGCTTTAAGAGTCACTTTGCGGCAGTTAGAGGAATTCAAATTGAGGTAGGGAGATCTTGAACCTTCTGGAACATGGGTTTTGCCTATGTAAAATGAAAGTTTGACTCTGAGGTTCAAACTGTGTTGGAAGGTGCCCCATAAAGGAATGCGGGCGTATGTTCTGGTGTTTGCCATTGCCTTGGAGTTTGCTCACCAGCTTCTCCAGAACAGAGCCAGGGTAGAAGCTGGGAGCAGGTGTTAGTGCAGAAGTTACTCTGCCAGCGGAGGAGGCGACTTCTCCCTTGCATCCACATCAGCACTGGCTTGTTGTGACAGGTCAGCCTATAAAACTGATTTGGTAACTTTAGAATAAAAACACATGTGAGGGCAGAGGGGCCTCCTGGCATGTGACAAAAGCCTCTTGCTTGGAGTCCTCAGGCCAGTGTGTATCTAGCATGTACCCTCCAGCTCAGGACTTGGGCGATCTCTTCAGATGCACAACTTGACTGCACCATGTCAGGATTCCATGGGCTTCCTGGGCAGGCTGGAGGCCAGGGAATGGTGTCTGCTTCTATCAGTCATTCTGGCACCAGCAGTAGCTTTCCAGAGGGGAGTTGGGAATGGAGCCAGTTTCACAGCAGGTGTCACGGGGGAGGTGATCAGACAGCGGCTACTGTCCTTGTTCCTTTTGTGACCCAAATGCTGCTAAAGACGTCCCTGGCACAGTGACCGCCAAGTGCCCCATGGGAGGAGACAGATGAAAGAGATGGGAAATTCTCGTAAATTTTTAATCTGAAAAATAAAGAAAGTGTGAATTAGAATTAATGCAGGTATTAAATATTTAAAGTTTCTGTACTCACTTTCATTTTTAACATATTCCTCCCTCAAAAGCCTCCATAGTGCGTGTCAGATTTGTTCTCAAGATGTCCCTGTCTTTCTGCCTCCCCCCCAGGCCCAGCCCCAAAGTTGGAAAGCAGGTATTCATCATCCTGATGGAAATTTTCATTTTATTTCTCCTACAGGAACCATCTGATCTCTCTCTCTCTCTTTATATTTATGCTTTCTCTATATGGCAGCATAAATAATTAATGCCATTATAAACACATCCTATGCAAAATATTTATTAGAAAAAATAACTCTTTAATTTGGCATGTCATTTAATTCCAATCATAGCACACGGGCTACAATTAATGCCAAGGCTGGGAATCCATCCTGACTGCTAACGCTTGCACAGGTACACCAAAGCCCCTGACACTGAAGCCCCTCGGACTCTTGGTTGTTTTTTTTTTTTTTTTTGACTTGTACTCATTTGATTGATGGAAGCAGATGGCATCGACCATCTAGCGGGAGTGGGGCTGGAAGAGAGTCTGTGGAAGGAAGGCAGGGATCTATTCTGTCTTCTCTGGAGTGGCAGGCAGGAATGTCCTGAGTCCCTTCAAGTGCATTTGGCAGCATCTGAAAGGCTGCTGAGCATTCGGATGTGGGCCGTTCGGTCCAG
The DNA here is from genome assembly GCF_000317375.1 of Microtus ochrogaster. Classification (NCBI taxonomy): domain Eukaryota; kingdom Metazoa; phylum Chordata; class Mammalia; order Rodentia; family Cricetidae; genus Microtus; species Microtus ochrogaster. Next base: position 30,653,893 of record NC_022012.1, on the reverse strand, counting down.
TTTCATGGGACTGGATCAGGCCCTTGGAATCCTAATGGGTCCTCACAAAGGCCTGGCTTTAGTGTGACAGCGAACAGTTTCCTAGAGCTGGCTTTCATGCATGTATTCATTTAACAAATATTTATTGAGTGTCCTACGTGTTCTGGGCATTGTGGCGTGTACTGGAAATATAACAATAAAAAAGATGGGGGTGGAAATGAGGATAAGCAGTTCCTGAATATTTTACCATTGCTCAGTCCCCTTTTCCAGTCAAACACACTTCCTGGCTATCTTAAGGAGTCTGTCGGTGCAACTCCACCCCTGGGGTTTAAGAAATTGTGGTTAATATTTGCATAACTCAGTGTTCCTAGTTTTATGGATTCCCATGGGCCACAACCTTGCCATTAACACTACAGCTACCACCACCCACTCTTCTGGATCCTTCTGGGGAGGATCCTGGAAACCATATGGCTTGTATCCACATCTTCTCTCCTGGCTCCAGGATGGTCCTCCCTTTGTAGTTAGGGGAAACCGTTGAATCTACCTTGACATATTTCACCTTTGTGATTTACCTCCAGGGTCCAGACTTTGAGGGTTTGGATTTCAGTTTTAATATGGCATTTCTAGACTTTCATCCCTTGACCGTCTTCTGTAAATGTCCCCAGGCCTGGCATTGTTCAGTGTGTGTCCTCAAACTTCAAAGCTGTCCATCCACTTGTGGCCCAGGTTCTTCCTAATTTTTCAAGTGGCACAGAATAATAAGGGGACAAAGTTTGGCTTGGAAAAAGTCTCTTGCAGTCAACAAACTGCCGGTCTGTTATAACTTCACCGAGAATGAAACGAAAATAAATGGCAAATTTTGTTTCTCCAAAAATAAGATGATGAGAAGAGATGTGGAGCTCAAAACTACTACCTTGCTTCTTCCCGGACTTGGACTCTTGGTGCTGGGCCTATGTTCATTTCACAATTACTTCCCCCCCCTTGCTTTGCTTCTTTTTTCTTTCTTTTCTTCCTTCTTTCCTTCCTTCCTCCCTCCCTCCCTCCCTCTCTCCTTAGTTCCTTCCTTTTCCCCTTCCTTCCTTATTTATTTATTTTTTTTTTTTTGAGACAGGGTTTCTCTCTACTTGCTTTGTAAACCAGGCTGGACTTGAACTCATAGAGATCCACCTACCTCGGCCTCATAAGTGCTGGGATCAAACACCTGCATCATTATAGCTGTCCCTAGGTTGGTTCAGTTTATAGCTAAGGGTGACCTCAAACTTAGGATTCTCTTGCCTCTACCTCCCAAGTGCTAGGATTATCGGTAGCATGTGCTACCATGCCTGTTTGTTGCAGAGAGAGTTGATGTCTGACTTGAGAGATCTTCGGGTATATCAGGTGCCCTCATTTGGCTGGAGCCAAAGATGCTCAGCTTCAGCTGCCTTGGAGGTGACATCTAAGATTCTTCAAAGATCATGTCTATGGTTCCACCTCTGGGCATTTTAGAGGAGATGGTGATCCTGCCTAAGGATTTAAATCATGAATATTTGAGAACTCAGTACCCTTCCCTTGCCGTTTCCTGACTGTAGATAGGGACAGCCACAGGACTAGGTTCTACCCATGACCTAGAATTCATTCTGGCCTCCTTTATTAAGAAAGTGGTCAGGAGCTCTGTATTAGTCCTCTTGGCCATTTTGTTCTTCTTTCAGAAAGTAAGCTTCTATCTTACGTTTAAGACCAAACTCCCATTTGTACACTATTTCCAATCTGATAAGACATTCGGGATCTTTCTCTGGGGGCTGGAGAGATGGCTCAGCAGCTGATTTTACTCTATCAAAAAACTGGATTTTAGATCCCACATCAGATAGCTTACACCTGTAGTCTAGCTCCAAAAGGTACAATGTCCACTTCTGACCTCCCTTGGTATCCATACACACATGTGTGCACAGACACACAAGCATGTATGCATAAATTTAAAAAAAAAAAAAACAAAAAGCAAAAAACCTCCCTCTGAACTATGCCAAACCTAAACAGTGCCTGGACACATCCCCCAAAATTCTTTCTTCCTTGGACCTCCCTGGTCTTTTCTCCTGGATTGCTGTACAGGTCTACCTCCAACCAAATCAGAGCCCTAATGTGTTTCAGTTCTCAGCCCACCACGAGCTTCCCTTATTCGTTGAGTATTGACTACGGAAGTATCATACCTCAGGGCACTGTGCTGGGCACTTGGGTTTCAGAGACTCGGTCTCTTTTTTCCAGAGGGCTCTGGTTTCACTTCTATTAAACTTTTCATTGAGTGTCACATTAAAGGAGGAATCACCATAAACTGATGATGTTTTCAAGAAACAGAAATCTAAGACCTATAAGGAAGTGCTGCCTCTGTGGGCCTCTCTCCGTCCCATAGCTCAGAGCCTTGTTCTGACTCTGCTCAGCACACAGAGCCGAGAAATGTTCTGACTCCAAAAGGACTGATGGTGAGGCTTGATCTCTGATGGGAAGCCACCCCACTCCATCCTCTGTGACAGATGCACCTTCATGTCCCTTGGCTTGGTTAATAAAACCTGCTCTTGCTCTTCCTAATGTCCAGTGCCTGGAGTGGCAGGGCCATAGCCAGTAAGTGTTATAGTGACAAACCAGAGAACATCACCAGCCTGGAGCCACCGAGTACCTTTTATTGAACTCGACAAATATCCAATAACCCAGGCCTCTGGCATCTTCTCCTAGAATATTTGATACAAATTGAATGGAAGCTTGAAGGGAGAGGCATTTCAAATAGAGAAAAATGCTGGCACCTCGGAGTCTCTAAGAGCTGTAAGGTATAAGGACAGCTCTCCAGGTTCTTTCTGTAAGTCTGTCTGAATCGCTAAGTGCTTGGTCTAATGGATGATTAAAAATCAAAATCTAGAAAGCCCATTACTGATTACCATGCCTAGCCCATATGTGTGTCATCTCAGGGAATGGGCACCTCAACTCAGACGGAGTCTGTTGTCCCAGTTTTACAGCTTAGCTGACTGAGACACAGTTGAAGTGAAGAGACAGACAATCAGAGGTTTCTGATTCTTGTTTCTTTGACTGTTCCCTTTCTCCAGTGAGTGCCCTTTCTCCACAATGCAGAGGATCCGGGCCTTGTTCTCCAATGGAACTAGAGCAAGCATTAAAGAAATGTGTTTTAAACTTGGATGCTTTCAAAAAAAAATAGATGCAGGGATAACTCAGCTTTTCTGTCTAGGGTGTTCCTTTATTGCTCCCAGTCCCTCACTCCTGGAAACTGGTTTCCTTGTTGCTGAATATACAAGGCCCCATACTGAAGGGACTGGGCTACTCTGGCTGTCTTATGCCTCTTTATTTCTCTGATCTGACACCATCTAGGCCTAAGCTCCTAGGTATCCTTGCCCATCACTTATGTGCTATCATCTTGAATATGAGTTGCTGTTGTCTGTCTGCCTGAAGACACACCCAGCATCCTGGGAGCCCAGATGAGCGGCAGTAGGCAGGCCAGGAGGCAGTTGCTAAGGTGGATAGATTCCCCAGATGGGGCTCAGGCCATTGTAGGTGTTCACCTTGACAGCCCAGTGTGCTTCTTGCCACTTGATGTTCTCCCAAAACCCAGGGGAGGAGCTGAAAATATCCCAGGCAATCTGAAAATGAAGACGGGTTCAGCAAACAGAGCCCAGCTTCTGAGCAAACAACCAGAAAGGCAGCAGGCTGGCGGGTGGGCAAAGCAAGAAGACTGGGGGATGCGAGAGGAGAACTCTGGACAGGAAGAGTTGAGGGAAAGCAAGCCAGGACAAGATGTGGATCCCATTGTCCTTTGTCCAAGAGATGCCCTCTCTGCCAAGAGAAGCACAGAGGAAATATTTCTCAGCCTTAGGCTAGATGGAGAGATCTTAACAGAAAGTGTCTCGTGAGCTATTCTCTTTTTTTCTTTTTCTTCTAAAGATAAGGTCGTAATATGACCCAGGTAGCTTAGGGTGTACTCTGTAGCTGGAGATGACCTAGAATTGCCCCTCTTCCTGGATTCTGTCTTCTCAGTGCTGGGATTACAGGTGTGTGCCACTACACCTGGCTTTTTCTATCACATAGCAAAGAAAGCATGATCCCTGTGCCTTCCTATGAGTTGGGAGGCCTGCCTTCCTATGAGTTGGGATCTTCCTATGAGTTGGGAGGCCTGTCTTCCTATGAGTTGGGATCTTCCTATGAGTTGGGAGGCCTGCCTTCCTTTGAGTTAGTATCTTCCTATGAGTTGGGAGGCCTGTCTTCCTATGAGTTGGTCTATGCGTTGGGAGGCCTGTCTTCCTATGAGTCGGGATGCCCGTCTTCCTATGAGTTGGGAGGCCTGTTTTCCTATGAGTTGATCTGAGTCTGGAGGCCTGTCTTCCAAATTTAGTTGTCACTATGTGGCTTTGGGCAGGTAGATCTCTTAGGCAAGGATGTTCTGGAAGGTTTCTAGGACTGACGTAGCAACCCAGACTCCAGAAGCCTACCTCCTGGAAAAGGCCTGCTTCCTTACTAGAACCTAGAGGGGAGATTCACTGTGGGGCTGTATGCCCTCACAATGGTAGTCCATGCACTGCAGTCTACAGGGCAGCAATTTGTAAAACCATGGCCTTCTGTCTGCTTGTTTGTTTTCATGAGTTTTTTTTTTTTTAAAGTTAAAATAGTAATCATACTGTATAGAAATCACAGCACTCAGAACATAGACAAGGAACTATAAACAAGTCACACTGCAGGATGCAGGAAAGAGGCCTTCACCCAGATCTGGGTAGAGACGCTGTGGGTGGTAGCCCTTCTGGCTGTTCCCTAGATGGTTAGTCTTCTTTATCAAATACCCTAGGGCTTGGAAGGGTGAATGGCAGCCTGTAGGGAATGTTATGATAAATGGGAACCCTTGCTTTGCACTGATTATAGGGCAGTCTGGTCCTAGAGCTCAGAGACAGGGGTTGGCAGCACAGCTAGCTGCAAATAACGTCATCCTGGAAACAGGCAACAGATAGTAAGTGTGTGCTATGTTCAAGGCTTTCTTAGAGGAGCAGAGACCAATGCTAACTAAGACAGAGTTCTTGTATCAGATATGTCACAGTCTAACTGAGGACAAGGAAAGAGAGTAAACAAGGAAGCAAAAATCAGAATAAGGAAAATTTAGGTCTTGATTCACGTGGAGCAGAAGATATTGAGGGAGAGTGCCTAGGATGGAGCCTGGGAAGACTTCCTGCGAATGGCATGCAGGGATTGAAGGTGATGGATGAAAAGGCGGCATCTGTGTATGGATAGGAGGGGAGAACTTCTCAAGTTGAAGGAAACGTCAGAGCAAATTTTCAGAAATGTATGCCTGGGGGGGCGGGGAAAAAAAGAAATGTATACCTAGGGAATTCATAGGCAAGAGCAGGGGAAAGAGAGATTATGACTAGACAGAAGGCTATACGGGGGACTTTTGGGGTTCCCGAAAAGATGTTAGAATCTTTGCCTACTTGAAACAGTGCTTTGCCATTGGGAGAGCTGACTGAGGAGAGCTGCCTGCTGAGGAACACAATTCTGGCTGCTGTAGATGTCTGGTATCCAGACAGAAGGCCCTGCTGGCTTGGTCTTGGCCATGCAGTAAAGACAGAGCGTGGTTGTTGAATATCTACTTATAGTGGGAGTAGAACTCAAAGGCTTCCTCATGAGGAGGATGTGGAAGGATGACAAGAGACCCAAGATGGACTCTGGGCTTTTATTTACTGGGTGGAGAATGTACTTTTCACTTAGTTGGGGAAGCTTGCTTGAGTGGGTATAGAAGTCTGAGGCAGGGAGGATAAAGTAAAAATCAGCTCTGACAACGTCATGTGTGGGACACTTCCGAGACACCTAGGTCAGGATGCTAAGCAGACAGTTGAACTCTCCTATCTGGGACATGGACGAATAATGGCTAGATGTCAGCCTGAGAGACACAAGTGTATGAGAAGGCATTTGAAGTACCAGGACTGGGTAAGATCATGTGGGGATAGACAATAAAGGGGGCAAGAAGGTTTCCGTTTCTTTAGAAAATGACAACGGAGTTAAAAGAGAAGAAATGCCAACAAATTATGGAAAAAGTCAGGTGACTGGGATGGCAGAAGCTAAAGGAGAAAGGTTTTGGAGAAGTAGCAATCGAGTACCTGTGCCAAATGTTTCTGGAAAATGAAGATGAAGACAGAGAGCAGAACACTTGCTCTGTCATGGTGAGTTGCTCACCATCTTGGGGACTGGTCATCACTGGAGGGGTGGGTAATGAAACCTGACTGGAGTGGGGTGAAGAGAGAAAGGCAGACGAGAAAGTGGGCATGAAAGGAATAGATGTTACCTTTGAACAGGTTTGCTGGGCAGAGGAATCTCACGATGGTTGGAAAGTAGGGTGGAATGCCGTTGAGGGAGCGCTTAGGTGGAGGACGATATGGAGGTTTCATTTGTGTGTAAACAGGAGGGTACAATAATACAGGAAGAGGCAGAAAAGTTGCTTTTTAAAAAAAGCCCTTGTCCAAACAGGGTGCTCGGTCACGAATATGGCACCTATATCAAATGCCCTCTCTAAGGTTTATGGGGCAGAAAGATGGTAAGAGCCAGAAGTCAGGGAGACCAGAATAAAACAGTGTCTTCCAGACAGGATTAAGACCGCTGTGTTCACACACTCATATCAGCTATAGGTACCTACATAAGATCAACCCAGCATTCTAGCTTTGAGTAGAAAGAGGTTCATGAGCCCCTACCCCTAATTAAGGAGCTTCATACAGTTGATAGGTTCTGGAGAATGGAGAGTCAGTTTCCTGTGTTTCCTACTAGGTTGATCTCATTTTAGTGGCTAGCCCCATCCCCAGTAGTCTGTGAGTAGCACTAACTGGAGCCATTGGGTTATTAAAAACAAAAACAAACAAACAAAATAATGAAGTTGGATCAGAGAGGCAATGGGGATCTGTGGCTCTGGAGGACTTGGGAGAAGCCTAGGAGTAAGCATAATAAAAACACATTGCATGAAATTCTCAAAGAATTAATAATAAAAATATTTTTTTTAAAAAAGTCTTTGAAATAGTAAGAAGAATAGGTTGAAAGCCAAGAGAAAGTGCTGGCCTTGTACAGATTTCGTTGTGATAGGGGGTGAGATAGCCGGAGTATTTTGGTTCTGATGTTGATGCAATAAAAGGGTTATTGATGGAAGAATGAAGTAGTTCTCATCTCATAGAAATCCTCTTTGTCTATGAAATATACTGCAAGGTCATCAGCTAGAAATGGGGTTGGGGAGGGGAAAGTTAGAGACTTGGGGAGGGAGAAGGAAGTGTGATGGCCTCCCCAGAGACTGGGAAATTGAATTTTCTCGGGAAGGGTAGTAGGTTCCTCTGAGAGTGTTGAGTGAGATTTGTGGTCATGGTTGCAGTGACTCTAGTCAGCAAATTCGTGTCATTTTTCAGCTGCTCTGTGCAGGCCCTGAATAAGGGGGTGGAATACCAGGGCTGGAGCTCTGCCAAGCTGGGGCATTGGAAAAGGAGCTTCGGGAAGCTCAAGTTATTGACAAAGGGTAGTTTTAGTGTTAGGTTGTGCAGTCTGAGCTGGATAAAGAGGAAATGAACGCACACAAGGAATGATAGACATGGATAGCCAAGGGGTAGCTTTTAAATAAAGTAAGGCTGAAGGATTTCTGGGCTGGGATTGTCAGGAGAAGTGAACTCTAACTAAGGCGATGGTATCAGAAGTGAAGTTTCAGAGGTAGGTGACTCAGTGATCAGTGTGACAGGGTCTAAGGAATGGCTATAGGAGTGAATCAAACATTCATTAAAGCCTTAAAGCCAGGGTATCAACAAAATCAAGAGGCCAGGGCATTGAATGGGCCATTTTTATAGAAACTGAAGTCCCTGACAATGACAGCGGGAACAATGATAGAGGAATCAGTGGTCTAGGTGCTAATCACATGAAGAGTGCGGGAGGAATGCATAGGAGGGTGGTTGGATAACAGTGCTGTATATGTAGAAAGGCTACTATGAGATCCGACGATGAATGCTTCAAGCAAGACTTGAGCTCTAAATAGAGTGTAGAAATCGCAGTGGATCGGGTGGGATGGATACACACCAAATTCTCATGTATACAGGTCATGGAAGACAAACTAGCCAAACTGGAAAGGGCTTCTGAAGAATATACCTTTCTGCCAAAGCTGAATTTCACTTAAAGCAAAGGCAAGGAAGGAAGGAAGGAAGGAAGGAAGGAAGGAAGGAAGGAAGGAAGGAAGGAAGGAAAGAAGGAAAGAAGGAAAGAAGGAAAGAAGGAAAGAAGGAAAGAAAAGGGGGAATCTTGTAGAATGCAAGGAGTTTTCCAGAAAGTTTGAGGGCACAGGATGTGGGTATAGAATGTTCATACTGTGGCTTTCAGTCCAGGAAATAGAGTCCTGATGACAACTCAAGCATGCTAGGTCCATCCTGAAAGGCACAAAACTCTCTGAATGAAGACACTGATTTCTGCTTGTGATGGAGATGTAGAGCCTTCAGCTGGAAACCTGGGAAAGAGTGAGCAGCTAGAGTGTGTACGATGTGGTGACTGAAGATCTGGGTAGCTCACACCTACAACTGGGTAGCTCACACCTAGAAGTATGTCAGCTATCGACACAGTAGTCATATCAGGAGAACGACAAAGAAAGAAGTGCCTTTAGGAACCCGCAGTTAACACTATTCTCAAATAAAGACTATGAAGCCCAAGGAGTTAAATAGCTTGTCCAAGGTCATCAGCTACAAAGCTTATTCAAAACAGAGCTACACGTAGAGTTTGCATACACTGTGTGTCTATGGCAGGTGAAAGAGCAAGAGACCCAGAGTTCTCTGGAAAAGTGGGAACTGGATGAGCTAGGAGAACATGGTGTTGCTGTGCTGTTTGAGCCTCATGCTCATCGTGGTGGCCCCTATTAGGGACGCGTACCTAATTTACAGAGACCACCGGAAACTGTATTTGCTCCATTCCTAGCACTCCCAGTAACACCTAGATGGAGTATACTTGCTTACCTGGCTTTAGGACCTCCATGCCTGTATGTAGTCATACCTGTAGAGCAACAAGAAGATGACCTGGGATGTACAGTGGGTGAGACTACCTTTTAAGGCTGGCCTGTGGCATCACCTGGACTGGCCTAATGCTGATCAAATGGTTGAGTCACTAACTGAGTATCCTGTGCGCGGCAACACTTCCATGAAGACCAGATTCTATTGGAGGAACCACATTTATCCAAGGATTCATGGGCTTAGTGATAAAAGAGACCTAAGAGGTTTTTGATTCCATTGTCTCCTATCCAAACAGAAGCAACAGAACTTGCGGCCCAAAGTGCGCCATGGCCATGTGCTACTTTCTTATTTAACTTGCGGTGCCTATCTCAAGGGTCCCCCATCCAAGGGTCTGCATCATGAACCTGATCTACCTGCTTCCTCCTGAATCTTGAAGGTGGAGCAGGAAGAAGAGCTAGCCCCTATCTGGAGACCAAGGGCAGACTCCTGCCCAATGAATCATGGCACCCGGAGAGCCCTTTGGCTATTCAGGAGAGGATGCCGATGAAGTTGGCCCTGATGAGCTGCCTTCCAACCCTTCTCTCTTCTCAGCCTTTGCAAGTGTTAAATACAGCATCAAATTAAGCAAAATTAAATACATTTCCATGCAGTATTTTTCTCTTGACAGAATCAAACAATGCGGTTGCCATAGTAACAGCCTCTTCTGGAAAGGTCACCTGCAAGAAACTGTGTTTTAGGTACAACTCAAGGAGATTATGGGGGATTAACTCATTTTATACATATATATTAAATATATATTTTTTTCTTTAAAGGGACTGTTATGAAGGAATAATATCCAACAGCACCAGAAGATACCCACAGAAAAAAAAATTTAAGTCCCTGATAAAGGATTTTTTTCTTCTTTCGTTTTTTTACCCAGCATGCAGTGGATATCTGAAATGGCGACTTTGTGTTTTTACTTGGCTTTAATTAAACCTCAGTCGGGGCTGAGGAATGTGGTGAAGCGAGATAATTGCACTATTCCCAGTACAGTTTTTAAACTCCGGCTTTGATATGCACCTCATGACAGCCTGAACCTGCCCCCAGACTCCTGAGGCTGCTTGAGGCTCCGCATCTAAGCACCCCCTTTTAACCTGGGGCACCAGGGAGCTGTATGGATGGGGGTCTCCAATGTTGGAGAAGGCTGAGACCAAGGCTCAGGGAGTAGAGGTCGCATCTCCTCTGGAAAGTTTAGCTCTAGCTTTTGGGAAGGCCGGCATGAGCAGACCTAACTCCCAAGCAGAGTGGGACCTTTCTTCTACTTTACTGAGAATGAGAGTCTTTAGAGCTGTTGGATTTGAGCTCCCTTGCGCTTCCTGGTGCAGAGCTGGCCGTGAGATGTTCAGGCAAGCTGAGGGGCAGTACATGTTTCTCTTGAGTGCCCTCTGTAAAGCTCTTAAGCAAAATCCCCTGGAGAAAGAGGCTCTGGCACCCCACAGCTTCTACAGCCAACCCACAGTAGCGCAGGTGGTACAGGTTCAGGCTGTTCCGGAGTCAGGGATGAAAGTCACCTAGCTGAGTCGTGCAAAGGTTTGCCTGACCCTTTTAATCCACCTATTTAGGACCATTTGCTTTCCAGACACACAGAGAGCAGGTAGCTGTCACGGAACAAGGGGCTCCGGGTCTCGAAGCACAGAGGTAAACAGAGGACTGTATTGGCTTCCGGGGCACTAGCTAGATAGCTTCTCCATCTTTAGGTTGGTCACATTCCAAAGATAATCCATAATTTGATGACCAGGGCTGGCAATCTCTGTGTGTGCATGTGTGTGTATGAAGGAGGGGGCTGGGAGAGGTGGAGTCATGGGATATATGTACCTGTGATATTTAACTGTATGCATATGTATAAATATGGCATACATAGAGATAGAGAGAGCCACATAACTCTGGCCATATGCAGTATAGACTACAAATACTCTCTGAGGGTTCCCCTGACATCATGGGTACTTTCTCTTCTTTTCTGGCCCCAGATTCCAATAGTGTCCCTTACCTGATCCTTCTGCTAAACAAGATAAGCTTGCATAGTTTAGCAAAGATAGGCAAACCTGAGCTTGAGTTCTGACTGGCCACTTAACAGCTGAATACTGCTCTTTCGTTCCTCATCAAGTGGGGATAACAAGAGCTACTGTCTTAAATCACAGGTCCTTATGGGGTTGTAGTGAAGATTAAATGAAATGACCTGAGGGATGGGGCTGGATAACGTAGGTGTTCACCAGATGTTTGTTGACTATTTGGAGAACATGACTTTTGTACAAAACAAACCGTGTGTTTCTTTCCTGTGAAATCCAGCTTGCCAGCCTGGGGACCACTGTGGAGATTAAAGAAAGAACAGCAATTTCTGTCTCTAATCCCCAGTACAATCACTGGAGGGTTTCTTAAACTCTTTTTAAAAAGCAAAGCTACGGTCATCCAGGGAAGAATTTTATTTTTAGTGCATCCCAGCCCCCTGAAGGCAATGCATCCTTATGAAATGATTCCCCAGTGTCAGGCCAGACCAGAAAGACCTTGGTAAAGACTATGTCCAAGAGTAGAGAGGGCATAGCTGTTGGTTACTCAAATCGGCCTCCTTTCTTCATTTAGGACAAGAAAGGGCTGCCTTGTTTTTGCCATCCCCCAGCAATAGACTCTGCATCTGAATTCTTCCAGCAGAGATAACCCCAAATGGCAACAGACCTTGCCAGAGAGCCACAGTCATGAGCTACTGGCCTTGTGTACTGACTGGGAGCCATCTCTAGTGGACCTGGTGGGTATCCCTTGACATCATCTGTTTTAGTTAACTGGGAGTGGCTGCTGCCACCAAAGCGCTGTTGCCTTGGCTGCTTTGGGAGCCTTAGCCATGTTTTTTTTTTCCTGCCCTGGGTCTCATTGCTGAGCTTGTCAACTAAAACATGCCCAGCCTTTTAAAGGACATTTGACTAGGAGGCTGTCTTTGCAAACTCCAAGCTGGGAGACTTGGAAGCTGGTAATATTTGGCTTGAACTCTGCCTTTATTGTATGAACTTGGGCTAGTTACTTCCTACTCTGACCCCCAGTTTTTGGTCTGCAAAATGGGAATATGCTGTTAATCTCACAGTGCCATGCTGAGGTTAAATGAAATAAAATTCATGGCAGTGTTAACTGTGGTAACTGACACAAAGCTGTCTCAGTGTGTGGCGAGCATCAGAATCACCTGAAGGTTATTACCCAAACATTGGTAGGCCTCGCCTCTGTAGTCAGTAGGTCTGCTGTCGACCTAAAAGTTTGTATTTCCAAATTCTCAGTGATGTTACTGGTACTGACGCCACACTTTAAAAAGCATTGACCCTCCCATCTAGTGAGATCATGGCCTGCTTTAATTACAACCTTGTAGCTATCTAACTTCGCTTGTAAGGCATTCAAGTAGACTGAATTCAAACGAGGGCAGTCCAACAGCACTTTCAACGGTGATGGGAATGTCCTTATGCTATTCTGGCCAGTTTAGTAGTTGCTTGCTACATGCAATCACTAAGCATTTAAAATAAAGGCTAGACAAATGTGGGACTGAATTACGTTTACATTTAATTTTGATAGCCTCATATGACTATTACCTAGCATATTAGATGATACAGACCAGATTTCCATAATTCTATCTTAGAAAAGCTATATCCAATGGCCAGAGAGATGAATGGGATAGCAGATATAACCTCAAGATCTCAGATTGGGGTTAAGACACAACATTGCAGCCACCTGATCCTTCCCTCATATACCTGAATGTCTAGGCACCCTGTTCAGCCAATGAGTCAGGAACAGTTGAAACACAGGAAACAGGGAGTCTGAGCATCCAAATGGAATGATGATGGACCTCTTAGGGACAACGGCATCTCTTCTTGGCAGATATGTGCTAGGATGGTACAGGGACAGAAAAAGATAAAGACATCCTCTGAATGGAAGAAGGGGGGAAAAAACCTAAAGCAGTGTTGTAGGAGTGCGCTCGTTTGTTCCCGGCTGCCAAGACTTGAAATAACCACTCAGAAACTATATTATTTAAATCATTGCTTGGGCAGTCACTTAAGTGTATTGCTAGCTAGCTCTTAAATCTTTGGTTAACCCATTTCTATTAATCTTTGTATTGCTTTGTGACTGTGGCTTACCTGGTAAAGTTCTGTCCGGCATCCAGCATCTGTCTCCAGTGGGGCTACATGTCTTCTCCTGGCTCTGCCTTCTTTCTCCCAGCATTCAGTTTAGTCATCCCACCTAGCTCTATTCTGCCCCATCACAGGCCAAGGCAGCTTCTTTAGTCATTAACCAATAAAGCAAGTCATAGACAGAAGGACCTCCCACACCACAGTGTGATCTGCTAAAATATGGGGCAACAAGAGGGGCAGCTAGAAGGAAGATTTCACATGACTCGGTAAAGGTTTGAAAGGAAGAAACTAATTCCTCATGGTGGTGGAGAACGGGAAATGTGAAAATTATGTCTATGGGGCCAGAAAGGTGTCTCAGCAGTTAACCATACTGGCTGCTCTTCCAGTGGACCTGGATTCAATTCTCAGCACCCACATGGTAGTTCAAAAACATTTGTAATTCCAGTCCCAGGGAATGTGACACCTTTTTCTGGCCCCTGCAGATACTGCATAAATGTATCACACACACACACACACACACACACACAGGCAAAATACCCATACACATAAAAAATAAGTAATTTAAAAAAAATAAAAGGGAATGTTGTCTGTGGCTCAAATAAAAAGATGCTTGCTCTCAGGGCACTTCTGTGTGTAAGAAACCAGAGGGGTGCTACTCTCTTGGAGTCACCCTGGCAATGCTCTCTGGAGAACCTTTCATCTCATGCTGCCTAGAAAAAAATCATGTAATGCAGCAGTGAGGATCTCTGGTCCCGAGAGTTCACAGAGAGCTTGTTTAAAACTAGCTGTGCCGCTCCGTATCCCTAGGACCTTGGGCAAATATGCCACCTTTTTTGTCTTGGTAAACAGAAGTGATCGTGGTATGCATATAGAGAGGTGTTTTTGAAAATTAAATGAGATAGTAGATCCCAAATATTGCTAAAAAAAAAGGTGCTTTTTCAAAGGCAAATATTATTGCATACCTGTACCACCCCCCACCCTCACGCGAGCAATACAAGAGCGGAGACTCTGGGAGCCTTTCCTAGAGTGTGACTTATCCTGGGCCCTATGACTGAGTAGAGGTGACCTCTCTGCCCACAGGCCCTCAGGGGTGTGCTTTTGCTCCACAACAACAACCGTGATGGATTGTGGTGCCTGATACAGCCAAGACACAAGAAATAGCATCACCAGAAAACCAACTTAAGCCTGGCCTGATTTAGTGCAGAGAAATGGCAGCTGCTGTGCTCGGCTGGCTTCCACCCAGCAGAAGGCTATTTTTTGCAAATAAAATGGTAAGTTGCTAATCAGAAAGATAAATTAAGAAGCATTAAGATAATGATGGTCTAATCACTGTCCACACAGAGAATTGCTAGAGTGAATATCCAGGCTACCAAGTGCTTGAGCACATTTGGTGATTATTTGTATTATGAAGGGAATGATGGATTCCAGGCCTGGAATCAATCTAGTTCAGGAAATACACAAGTCCAACCTCCACCAGGGACTTCTGGAGGTCAACTGTTCCCCTGATGGCCTCCATCCCTGGCTCTGAACAGCCTTTCTCAAACCGTTCTTCATCTGCCTGTCTCATCACCGAATGCTCCAACCTCTATGAAGGCACCTCGTGGTCCAGCTGTTTAGGTGTCCAGTATGACACCACTATGGGACTGTCTGGGCTAGTGGGGGAGGGCTCTACTTTGAGAATAACAAAATTGCCCTATCTGGGAGCAAGCTGCTGCACGACAGAGGATGGGATCTAGGCTCCTCCTTGCCCTTGAGATCTGCTGGGTAGAAGTGCTGTCCCATCATCATGCCTTAGAGTCTGGAACCATCAAGACAATGCAGATTATTGTCCCTTTTCTCTGTAGCTGGGGATCTGAGGCCTATGGGGCATGACTTGTTCACTGCCTCAGAGACCAACACAGGGATTTAGCCAATATTCCTATTGACCTCTAGGATTCTAACGTTAGACTGAGAAGAAACCCTGAGAACCTCTACTCCAGGTCACCGCACGTGTACAGCATAGACTAGAGAAAAAAATTCCCATTCATAGTGAGAGGCTAGCAAACTTAGATTTGATCCAATATCGAAACCTTGGTGTCTCTTAAGCTCCCATGTCACTTCACCTACACACTCGTCTGTGAGGTGGGGATAAAGGGCCCAACCTATAGTCTGTTGCACCTCACTTGCTGAGCTGGTGTTATTCCTACTGCTGCGTGGCATGAGAGCCAGCAGGAAGTTGGGGAGCAATAGCTGGGTTCTAGGCAGGGGAATGTGCTGGGGCAGCTTAAAAGACAGTTCTGTTTCAGACATTTCAGAGGTCAGCGGCTGTGCACTGCCATTATTAAAATTAAATCATATGTAGGCAGTGTCCAATGTATTAAGTAGGGCATAGTGTTGTACGTATTTAATCCCAGTAATCAGAAGGCAGAGGCAGGCAGATCTCTGTGAGTTCAAGGTTAGCCTAGTCTGCACAGGGAGTTCCAGGATGGCCAGAGCTACATAGACCTTGTCTTGAAAATGCAACAAAAGTAATAGATTATATTAAAACAAAGGTAATAAATATTCAAAATTCTTGCCTTCCTAAGCAGTCTACCTACCAGATATATAGAGGAACTACTGTGTGATATGTGCTACTGAGTCTCTTCCCAACTTCATATTTGGGGACTTGACTTTGATAGCTTAAAACTAACCATAGTGAAAAAATCCTTCTAGAGAGCTGGTTAAGCCATCACACCACTGGTCTTAGAAGATATGCCACAAGCGAGGGCTGTGGCATGGTGAGGTTCCTAAAGCATCACAAGAAAAGCCCCAGCCCAAGGCCAGGCACACGACGCATGTTCAGTTTATGGTAGATATACCTAGGCAGCATGGATACTGAAAACAGATGCTGGGCTACAGTGCTGACCTCAAAGCTGGGCGGTGGTGGCACATGCCTTCAGTCTCAGCACTACAAAAGCAAAGGAAGGTGGATCTCTGAGTTCAAGGCCAGCCTGGTCTACAGAGTGAATTCCTGGACAACCAAGGCTACACAGAGAAACCCTGTCACAAAAACCCCAAACCAATCAACTAACCAATCAATCAAACAAATAATAACAAAAAAACAAAGCAAAAAACCTGCAGTGGGCAGGTATCAAAACCCTGAGAACCTCCTGTATTTGGAATTCCAAATACTTGCATCTTTAAAAATCAAATTAGTCTAAAATTAAATTGTAAAAAGCCAAATCATGCCTTAAAAGTATCAGGAAGCCACTGGAAAGTAAAGAATTCAGGCTGGAGGGATGGCTCAGAGGTTAAGAGCACTTGCTCTCTTCCAGAGGACTCAGGCTGGATTCCTGGCTCCCACACAGAGGTTCACAACTGTCTGTAACTCAAATCCCAGGGGACCTGATGCCATCTTCTGCCCTCTGTGGGATCTCCATACACGTGATACTTAGAAAGACTTGCAAGCAAAACACTTATACACAGCATTAAAAAGAAAAAGAAAAAGAAAGGAAGGAAGGAAGGAAGGAAGGAATAAAAAAAAGAAAAAAGTGAAGCAAAGAATCCTATTGGAACATAAAATGTTTCCCCAGGGCTGGAGAGGTGGCTTAGTCGTTAAGAGTGAGCATCGCTCTTGGGGAGGACTTGGTTTCAGATCTGAGCACCCATGCTGGGTGGCTCATAACTGCCTTTAGCTCCAGTTCCAGGAGTTTCCAGTACTTGTGTGAGCACGCAAACACACACACACACACACACACACACACACACACACACACACGAGACTTGCAGGAATTTTTTGTTTGTTTTGTTTTTTGTCATTTTGGTTTTTTTCTTTCTGCCACATGGGTCTCGGGTTTTGAAGTCAGGTTGTCTGGTCTGGCAGCAAGCACCTCTACCCACTGAACTATCTGGCCCAGAATGACTTTTTGCTCACTGTTTTTAAGTTTTAGCATCTAACCTACAAGCACTAGCTGGTGGGCATCATGCTATTTCCTGAGCTTACACAGACCTCTCCTTGGTGCCAACTGAGGCTGTAGGGAAAAGGAGTCCTCAACACCTGCTCCTACTGTCAGCTGTCGCCCGCCTGTACCCTGCTGGTCCTCCCAGGTTCAGGCCACCAGGATTGGTGGGACTGTGACCAGGGCTGAGCTTGGAATTGGCGCCTTCCTCCCTTTCATACAGTTCCTTGAGCATCTGGCCTTGACTTCTAACTTTAGAGACGCCTGTAGCCACGGGAGCTTGGCCCGTCCTCGTGTTCTAGGGGCTGATGTTGCTGCTTGACCAGAGCCTCCCAGAGATGCCTGATCAGAGCGTTTAAGGACAGCACACACTGTGTGTACACAGACCACAGGATGAGTTCTCCTTGTCCCTTCCCGAGAGGGAGGACCCCACTGCTGCTTTCATCTGGGAACACACGTGCTGTGTGGACTCCGGAGCAAGCACTTCTATGCTTCCTGCTGCCTGGGAGCTTGCCAGACCAGGAGAGGAGCTTTTCTCCCTCTCAGGAGATGGCAATAATAACTTTATGAGGTACACATTTTATTATTCCCATTTTATAGATGGGAGGCACAAAGGTTCATTAGCTTAGTCAAAGTCACACAGCTTAGAAGATGATGACACTGTGGCTCACCTCACTCTGGAGCCCAGACCTGACAACAGCACCATGCCTTCTTTGGGAAGGGTCCAGTCAAGGCAGTCTCCAGGCAAGAAATCTACCCATGCACCTCCATCAACCGGACCTGGCAAACTTGAGCCTGGTGGAGCAACTCACACCAAGTAGCTATATAAAGCTGCTGTAGTTCCCGCCCTGGGGAAGGACACAGTCATCGTTAAACAGAAGAGTTAAACTCCTCGTCCCCATGTCTGCAGGAAAGAAGGGGTACCCAGGACCTGAGCCTTCCCCCAGGCCCATGCCTCCTTCAGTCAGCCTGTGACTCCATCCAGCCCCCCAAGTCTGGATATCTCCAGGCTGACCTTGGACAACACGTGGCTTTGGACTAATTCCTAGCTGAGTAGGTGGGGGAGGAAAGGAATTGGAAATTCCTGAAGACTCAGTCTTTTGAGGGAGCAAATGAATCTTCTTCCTCCCGGGTCTCCTCGGCAGCTGCTGAGCGGCAGAATTTATCGGAGTCCTTCACGCTCTGTGACAGACTGCTAATCAAAGAGAAGCCAGGCTCCTGGGCCTGCCTCCTTTGGTTTCTTATTTGTTAGGGGATTTTTATCCCCAAGAGAAGACAGGACGGTGACTGGAAGCCAGGAGGGCCTCACAGAGCCCTGTAGCTTGTCAGCAGGGCTTGCCTTGAAAGGGCCCGGCTGAGGGCCACCCAGGGGGCTGTTCCCAGCTCCAAGTACCTGCCAGGGATGTGAAACATGCCTGGAGATTAATGGGAACCAGATGGGCAGGGAGGCCCCTCCACCTGGCCTCCTCCACAGCCCTGCTCAGACTTCTGGCACAGCGGAGGAGATTTTCTTAGAGGTTCTCTGATCTTGTGTTTTGCTCCAGGCCGCATGCCCAGGAACAGAAGCCAGGACTCCTGGCCCTCACTGTCTGTATGAAAAGATGAGGAAGTTAAGTCGGACCTCAGAGGTCAGTTGTCTAGCAGGATAGTTCTGGGCCCAGGATACACATGAGCTTTTCAAAGCTACCTGGGCCTGAGCTCTACCCCAGACCACTACATAAAACCCTTGGGAAGAGGGCCAGACTCTTGTTATTTGAAAAGTTTCCCAGATGTTCTCATATGCTGCCCAGGTCGAGAATCATTGGATTCCTTGTAAACACTTCTGGATTGAGGAAGTGGCTACTCCAAGGTCATACAGTCAGGGCTAGAGACTGTCTCTGGCTTCCAGGCTTGAGTCTGTTTTTCCATGTTGTCAAGATCCTTTCTTAGTGTCCCATGACCTGTCAGCCCCATAGAATGCCTGAGCAAGACAACCACTGCCTGTTTTTCTTCTGCTCTGTGTATCATTACTTGACGCTTTATGTCCCCTGCTCACTGCAAACCATGCATGCATACACAGCCTTTAGGCGGGTGCTGGCTCCTCTGAGATCTCAGAATGGAGCCTCACTATCGAAAGTGTGGTCCAGGGACCAGTGACATCAGCATGGACTAGGGGGCTGTGAGAAATGCCGCTGCATGTCTCCACTCAGTCCAGACCCCGGAGTCTGAGTCTGCATCTTAGCCGTATCCCCAGGAGGTTCATAAGCTTCACTGCCTGCTGTTTAGAGTACACCATCTATCAGATTCTCCCCCGTAGGTTCTGTCTCTATAACAAAACTGCCTTATTCCAGAGAGGGGATGATCTCATGCACATAGCCTGCGGGAACATAGCACAACTCAAAGCACACAGTAAGTCCTAAGTGCCTGGTACCTTTCTGCTGCTCTGAATCCATCTCCCTCAGTTATCTCAGGTCTAGAGGTCCTACGAGAATGGACAGCTGGAACGTCCTCGGCTCTGCTGGCTGTACCCCCAGCAGTCCTGGGCCCTGCAGAGCGGTGAACTCTCTCCATTGTCCTATGGGAGACTTCTGTTGGGATGCGCTTGAGAAAAGAGGGAAAGAGCACCCTTCATGGATGACATCATGCAGGGGACAGTGTTTAGCTGCTCCCTTCCCAGCCAGCAATGTGGTGCTCCTGTCATCCCGCAGATGATGCAGTTTTTGTCACCCTGTTCTCATCTCACTACATCCTGGGGTCCCTTTCTATGTGGGGCACCTAGAAGGCCTTCAGTAAGCGCTCTTAATGAGAATCAAGCGAGACCACGGAAGTGAAACATGTTGGTACCTCAGAGGTGGTCATCGTCTTGTTTTTCCTCTTTTCCATGTTCTGGATGAACAAACAGATGTTATCGTCAGCCCTGAACTTCCAGGTTCTGGGTCAGATTTGAACGGTAGCAGGTGTCCCCGGTGCTGTGACTGGAGTCCCTAGAGAAGAAGGATGTGTTCGCAGAAGAGCAAGTAGCCGCCACCCAGGGTCAGAGTGGGGCTGAGTTTAGCCAGATCTGAGTGAAAAAGGGAATAAAGGCGGGACAGAAGATGAGAGCCTTAAATCACTCCCCTAAAACAATCCCTGCTCGCCACTAGCGTGTCACTCGGTGCTCATTAAATGTGTAAGCACCTTCACCAGCGGCCTGAGCCTGCTGGATGCTTTATCCTTTGCCCAATAACTGTTAATCAGCTAGCGGCAGAGCAAGCGTTGCGAGGGCTGGGTCTTGCCTGGCAACCACAATCTGCTCCTGTTTCATCTAAGAAAAATAATAATAAAGTGGATAGAAGGTTGTGTGTTCCTCGCCCCATCGCCCCATCTCCAGCATGAAAGAATACAGGATCAGAGCACTCGCCCAACCCCCAACCTCCACCTCTTGATGAAAAATTAACCAGCTGTGCAGAGCGAATGAATCCCTAAAGGAGAATGAGGTCTCTGATGTGAGCTGGGCTGGGTTCTGGGAGCACCAAAAAAATCCTCCTGATTGTTAATTCTCTCACCCCTAAATCCTCAGCGCAGCCGCCGCCGACAGGTGTGTGCCGCATGCTAATTGGCCACTCCTTCCACAGCCAGCTGTGCCCAGCAACTGGTGGAGCTGAGAAGCCCTGTTTGGTCTTTTGATGTGATGCAAGTCCCTGTGAGCTTCTGGGGCAGTGGAGTCATTTGGGGTAGACTTCTTGTTTACTTCTGCCTACATCTACTCTTTGGTGGGTTTCTTGAGAACAGAACCTGGATCTCACTGGCATTGGAGCCCCAGCACCTGACAGAGACTGACACATAGAAGTGATTGTTCTGAAGAAATGAATGGATGAATGAATGAGGGCTTGGCTGTAGGCCAAGTCTATGTACCAGGCACATTGCAGTCCCTGGGACCCCATTCATTCATGCACCCATTCATCCAATAGACATTCATTAAGCAACATGGTTCATTCATTCTTTATTCTCATTCATCTATTCATTCAATGCGCTGGGCTTGTTCTAGGGCTAGGGATGCAGAGATAAGACGCTCATTCTATACTCTCATTATGTTGAAAATGTGGTAGGATAATAGGTCAGTAACCTGAAAACAAGAAGTGGCTGATAAGAGCCTCCAGAAAGAATTTGGGAAGCACTGTGGGAGCCAGAGGTGGCTACCCCACTCCATCAAGGAGACAATACAGAGGAGTGACACCCAAACTGAATCTAGGGAGTAGGCAGGAGCTAACCACAGGAGTCTAACAGAGGGTGCAGGCATGCGGGATGATGCCCTAACACCACCGCCCTGGTGATGGCAGAGTTAAGCGCCAAGGGTGCCATACCCACTTTCTGCCTTGAGGGATCCCACTTTGCCAAACCTGGTTCTGGCAGAATGGTACAGTAAACAGAACAGGTCAAGAGACTTAGAGCAGGTGACACCCATCAGAAGCAGTAAGTGGAGCTTAAGGATACCTGTCTCTTGGAGTGCAAGTTTATGGTGGACCATTTCCCAAGTATGCATGAACGCACTAGAAAGCAAACTTAGAGAGCCAGGGGAGTATTTCTCCTAAGGTCCCTGGTGCTCTTTGTACCCATTCCAGAGCAGACAAAGATGCTGTGTGGCCTCTTAAAACCACTGTGCGCAGCACTCTGCCTCCTGAGCAGAGACTGAACCATTCTCATAAATCATAAGGTAGCCACACACTGGATCCTCATGTCAGAGAATTACCAGTTGAGCTAACCGTTCTCCTCTTACATACTCAAACATGTATTTGCACTTGCCTTGATTATGACTGTATTTTCATATTGATTGATTAAATTCTAAAAATAACCAAGTCTTCATCCACTGATGGATGTTCATTACCATCCAATGGAATATTATTCTGCCACGAAAAAAGGAATGCCACTCTGGCACATGCTACAACATGGATGAACCTTAGAAACATGGTACTAATAAAAATAAAACTTAAAATGACAAATACTGTATGATTCCACTTTATGAACGGTTTAGTTAGAAAAGTCATCAACCAGGGAGTAAACTGCGGTTCCCGAGGACTGGAGCAGGTGAGAATGGGTTGTTATCGCTTTAAAAGGCACAGCGTTGCCGGGCGGTGGTGGCGCACGCCTTTAATCCCAGCACTTGGGAGGCAGAGACAGGTGGATCTTTGTGAGTTCGAGACCAGCCTGATCTACAAGAGCTAGTTCCAGGACAGGCTCCAAAACCACAGAGAAACCCTGTCTCGAAAAACCAAAAAA
>NC_022012.1:30629775-30631279 GCF_000317375.1 Microtus ochrogaster | reverse complement strand
TTAAAAAAATAAAAAATAAAAAAATAACAAAAAATAAATAAAAATGGTTAAGCTGACATGCTTGTTTTATATGTGTGTTACCACAGTTTCTTCTTTTGTTTTCGTTTTGATTTTTGAGACAGGGTTTCTCCATATATCCCTAGCTGTCCTAGAACTCACTCTGTAGACCAGGATGACCTCTGAACTCAGAGATCTGCCTGCCTCTGCCTCCGAAGTGTTGAGATTAACGGTAGGCATGGTGTACAGTCATGACCAGCAAACCCACGGCAGTCAGTATTCCCAGGCAGTCTCTCATCCAAGTACTGCCAGGCCTCACCCTGATTAGCTGAGATCAGATGAGATCAGGCACATTCAGGGTAATATGTCTGTATATTATTATCCCAATTTTACAAAACACCCTCTACTGACTTTTACAAGGGACCCACAGCAGTCGATACTTTACTGCTGTCTCCTCTCAGGTCTGCATACCCAGCAGGCCTTGCTCCCCCAGGACTCCTCCCGGCATCGAGTTCTGCCAGGCTGGTGTGTTTCATTTTTGTTTTTATTTCCTACATCTGCTACTACCAGAATCTGTTATTGCTCTCTGGGGCTTGTGCCCCTGACAGCGATTATTTGTACATGTAAATCAGAAAACTGGGGACAAAGCTTTAATGACAGGCTCTTTGGTGGTAGCAGTGACAGCAGCAGGAGACAGCCAGCCCCCACTGGACCCCTGCCTTGGGCACAGTGCTCAGAAGCCTGGTCTGCTAAGGGTGCTGATTCTATGGTCCAGGCTCACAGACTTCTTTGTGAAAGCCATGTGGATTCTGGATGCTCTTGTTGTGTCCTGCACAGATGGGACTCAATCCTTGACTCTCCCTGAAAGGCTGGGCCCATGGGGGGCCCAGCTGGGACCTGTACAGTTAGCACTCACAGGAAGACAGCTTTCTTTCCGCTTCCCTTTGCCAGCATAAGCAGGCTGTAGTTTCTCTTCCATGCAGTCCACAGCACCTTATGCCTGAGAAGTGACTGACCTGAAAGAGAGGAAGGGCATCTTTTCAAGAGTGGGGACACTAGGTGAGGGAGGTGGCTCAGTGGCAGAGCTTGCTTTTGCATGGACTTTTTCTGCATGCTTTTTTTTTCCTGGACTCTGTTACTAGCTTTCCCCAACAAGACTGTGACATTTATCAACCCTGAGGAACACCGGAAAGTGAGGAGTCTGGGGTAAACAGAACCCAAAAAGTAGAGGAGTGGGTGCTGTTTGGTCCTTGGTTGTTTGATTAGGTTTTGGTTCCGGGGATGGGGTGGAGAAGGGATAGGATGAAATGAGGATGGGATGGATGGGATGGGGATGGGATGAGGATGGAATGGGGATGAGATGGGGATGGGATGAGGATGGGATGGGGATGGGATGAGGATGAGGATGGGATGGGATGGGATGAGGATGGGATGAGGATGGGGATGAGGATGGGATGAGGATGAGGATGGGATGGGATGAGGATGGGATGAGGATGAGGATGGGATG
>NC_022012.1:30628913-30629358 GCF_000317375.1 Microtus ochrogaster | reverse complement strand
GGATGGGATGGGATGAGGATGAGGATGGGATGAGGATGGGATGGGATGAGGATGAGGATGAGGATGAAGATGGGATGAGGATGAGGATGCGGATGAGGATGGGATGAGGATGAGGATGGGATGGGGACAGGACAAAGTAAGTTGCAGATGATGCTGATGTTTACATTAGAAACACATTTGCAGACTTGAAGAGTGGCTCATCAGGTAAACTGCCTACCCCTTTACCCAGAGAGCTCACATCAAAAAAGCTGAACATGGTTACTCCCCAGCACTAGGGAGACAGACATAAGTATATCCCTCAGGCTTGCTGGCCAGTCAGAGGATCATACTCAGTAGCAACAGGCCAGTGAGAAACCCTGCCCAAAGGCAGAAAAAGGTGGGCAGTGCTTGAGGAACAGTACCTGGCTACCCAACGTCCCTACACACACACACACACACACACACA
>NC_022012.1:30609653-30628813 GCF_000317375.1 Microtus ochrogaster | reverse complement strand
ACACACACACACACACACACACACACACACACACACACACACACACACACAACCTACTGGGGGGGCAGACACAAATTATAACAGTGATTGCCTCTGGGGCGGAGTGAAAGGACAGGGGACCCACAGTCAGGAGTAAGAGGAATATACATATAGTTCAGATACATACCTTTGCATACACAATTCTTACATATGTAACATATACACACATATAATTTTCTTCTGCTTAAGTTTCTTACCACATGCTTTTAATTGGCTGCTCAGTAAAGCACCTTTTTATTTCTATTTTAGTGGGTCATAAGTGGGCAGATAAGTGGCATTGGACGGTGCTCTTCCTCCCTCTAGTTCCTCATAGTGTCTCTCAGGGCTTTGGAGTAGAGAGAGGCTCTTGAGTCTCTGAGGTACTCAGCCACGTGTTGGGTGTTACCTGAGTTTTTTCCTCTTTTTGTTTTTCCCCTGAGACAGGGTTTCACCATCCTGGAGCTCATTCTGTAGACCAGGGCGGCCTCTACTTCCCAAGTGCTGGGATTAAAGGCATGTGCCACCACTACCCAGATGAGTTTCTTCCTTTTCAACTATCTATTTCCTTGCTTTTCTGTACAGAAGCCCTGGTCTTGTATCTTGATCCCTTTCCCTCTGGGCACCATGTTGTTACTGTTCAAAACTCTCCACAAAATATCCCTGCTTGTCTTTTGTAAATCTTGTCTTCCTAAACTCTAGGAAGAATCCATCCTCATAAGATCACGATTACAAGTAAAGCTGTCTTCCCCTTCTCCCCTCCTTTCTCTCCCCTCTCTTCCTCTCTTTTCTTCTCTCTCCTCAGTGGGGTGGCTACCTCTCCCATCTCCCTTTTATTTCTTACTTGATTTTCTTTCTTTCTTTAAGATGGCCAGGAATATTACCTTTAATCTTGTTTTCCCCAACATTGATTAAAGGAGGTTTTTTTTTTTTTTTGATGGAATGTTCCAGAACATTCTGAGCAGTGGAAAACTGCATGTGAGGAAGGAAGCTGCCCCCTCAGCTGGGCTCTGTAGTTCACCGCCACTAATGCTATAACAATATTTTTCTTACATCACAAAGCTCCCTATCCTCCCTATCCTATTTAATTTGTAATCTCAGAGAAGGATTTCCAGGCTAACTAGAGGAAACACATAAAACACAAATACAAGCGATTCCCATTTGAAGTTGTTTTGAATACTTCTGGTAAGGAACTAGTTGTTACTAGATTTTCATGGCCCAACGTATTTATGGACTATATCCTTTATGGAGTCTGTCCATTAGTCAACGGTGAGTCCTGAAGCATAAAAACTGAAGTTCCTGTTCCCATAAAGCCTACAGTTCACAAGGGCAAGATGAGAAGGTAGGGGCAGCAGTTGAGGAGTTGAGAGAAACACCCTAAAGGGGCCACATGCACCAACAGGAAGAAGCCAGTGCTGAATGGCGATGCTGGAAGAAGTTGAGCTTAGTGGAGGGGGGATCTGGGGTATAAAGGCTGTAGGGAGGTGGAATATGGAACAGGATATGGAGGGGGAATAGCAAGAGAAGCTATTGCAGTTGAAGACCATGAGCCAGCTCTCATCTGCGGGAAGATAAAGTGAAGCAGGGCACAATATACAAAGTGGAAAGGGGGTAGGTGTGAGAGTAGAAAGGACTGTCCACTAGCCCTGGAACTTGCCGGGTGTCAATCTAATCAAGAATCCATCTCTTTATTTCCAGAGCGAGCAGGTCCAGGTTTACCTTTCAAGACTGTCATGGGGGTTATGTGAGGAAGGACTGACACAGCTAGATCTGTCCAGAACTGCTGGCTCTCCATGTATCTTGGGTGCAAAGTTGGGGTCTTCTAAGAATGAGGAATGAGACAGGATGAGGGGGAGAAGGAAAAATCTGGGTGAGAAACCAGAGCTCTGTCTTGTTACGAGTGAGGAACCAGTCAGAGCCTTCAGTTTTGAGCAAAGAGTGAAGTTTACTCAGATCAATCAGGAAGATTGACGAGACAGCAAAGGAAGATCAGGACCATGGGATGCCAATATTACTCACGAGATCACGGTACAGTTAACTCTAGGGCTTAAAGCTGGTGTTGGGACAATCATGATGTCGCCAACATGCAAAGGATATGTCCACTTGAGATGAAAGTCCTTGGGAGAGTGGTTAGCCCTAGAAACATGGGTGCGAGAGTCATGTGCTCACATGAGTCAGGATGTGTGTGTAAATGTAGGTGAAAGTGTGAGTGTGTGTACATGTACTTGTGTGTACACATGTCTATATGTGTCTGCTTGTACACAGCTCTCAGCACCAAGGAGTGCACTGAGGACGCAAGTGTGTCCCTTGGGTGATGCAGTGGGAAAGAAGGCTTGTAAGGAAGCTTAGGGAGGGGGGTCATGTGGAAGAAGGCTGCAGATCCTAGCATCAGCTGTGACAATGAGCTCAGTGAAGTTTGAGACAAGTCACTTCACTGAATTTGCCAAGAAGGTGACCTTCAAAGAAGTGTTTGAACCTGAGTTGCCATGAATTGCCCCCTTCCAGAAGGTTCTCCTAACCCCTTCTTTGTCTTTCATTCAATGCCCAACATTGAACTCAGGGCCTCACAAATGTGGGGTGCCGGCTGCTGCCCCAGCTGCTGAGTCACACCCTAGCCCAGCCCTTTCTTGTCTGCTGTGTGTTGGCACTTGGCTTCTGCCGGGTTATTCCCTCATAGATGTTTTTTCTGTGCGCTTTCCTCATTATATGTGCAGTTCTTCCTGTCTGATATGTTTAAAAGCTCTCTGAGAATGTTCTTTTGTTCTCTCCACCCCCATACCAGGCAGCGCATGGAAGGCAGCCTTTGCCGTTCGGTAAAGGGCAAATCAATGCTTCCAGTCACTCAGGTCTGTGAAGGGAGGACTGGGGGGGACAGTCAGAGGTGGAGTACACCCACTGGGGTTATCCCAGCTCTTTTTCTTCTCCTACTCCCCAACCACGTCTTCAGAAAGCTCATCAGATGTGACACGCCCCCACTCTCCTGCCCACCCTGCGAGCTCCACTTCCTGCTGTCCCCTGCCTGGATTACGGCTGTAGCCTCCTAACCTCTCACCCGGTGCTACACCCAGCTGCCAGAGTCTCCATTTAAAATGACAGTCAGTCAGGTCATGTCACTCCACCGCTGAAAAGCCCTCAAGAGGATTTCCTGCAGAGCAAACACTTGGAGCCTCCCCCAAGATTCACAGGGCCTTAGAGGATCCAAATTCCTGCCTAGTCCACTGCTTCTCCAGTGCTTTCTAGAGCTGTTGGGGCCTCCATGCTATGTCCTCCCCTCCCCCCACCCTGTGCCTAAGACATGCTTCCTCTGGGGACACACATAGGTCACTTGAGTCTCTGTTCAATTGTCATTTAACCAAACAGCTTCTATGACTGCATGTATAGAGAAGCAGATTGTACCCCTGCTCCTGCCCTTAACACTGTAACCTACCTTCTTGGCTCTTCTCTGCATTTGCCTGTTTATGATCTGCCTCCTCCGGTTCGAAGTCTGTCCTGTGAAACCAGGGAGTTCATTTAATTTGCTGCTTTGAACATGGTGCCTAGAACAGTGCCTAGCAATTAGTAGGTAATTAATAAGCCCCAGGTAAATGAAAGAGAAGGGGAGCCAACACAGGGGTGTTTATTGCGTGCTAAGTAGCGCCTTAAGCATTTTCACTAATATTGTTACCCTTCTCAGTAATCCTCGGAGTACAGTTGTCCATGAGTGTCCATGGGGGATGGATTCCAGGACTTCCCTCCGGCACCAAAGTCAACAGATGCTCAAGTCTCCTAAGAAAAATGTGACAACATTTGCATATAAACTACACACATCCTCCAGTGTACCTTAAATCAACTCCAGGTTCTTTACCAAACCTAACACAATGTAAATGCCGTGTAAGGAGTCATTCTGCAGTACTGTTTAGGGACTAAGGACAAGAGAACGTGTGTGCGTGTTCAGTGCAGACATAACCTGACAACCATTAGGCTGTAGCCCTGACACCTGGCACAGGTCAGCAACAAACTACCCTTTCCATCCCTCAGTAATTGCATCTGCGAATGCAAACCAGCGAAGTGCCAGGCCAACTGTGCTGTGCTTCCTCCTGTGTAAAGGAGGAAACAAGAGTTTCAGGTCAGTCTAAACAGAGAGTTTAGGATGGAGGCAGACATCCAGAGGCAAGAAAATCAACTCGAGTTTGAGCTCATTCATTCAACAGTGGACTAGTTATTGGGCACCTAGTCTCTCCTGCCAGCTGCTAGTTTCTGGAGATCTAAACTTGGATGGAGAACAGTCATCCTCTCCATGCAGTGGGGGCAGCTCCAGTTAGGTGAGAATTTTTAGCCGAGTGAGTGGCACTGTAACAAAGTCAGGAGTCCAGAGAAGGATCTGGGGATGCACAGTCGGGGTAGAGTGCTCGCCTACCGTTCACAGGGTCCTGGGGCCCACACCCAGTACTGGTGTGGGGCTGAGTCCAGGCAGGCTCTTGAACTGAAGGAACTCATTCTGTGTATTAAAAACCAAGTTGTTGCTGGGCGGTGGTGGCGCACGCCTTTAATATCAGCATTCAGGAAGCAGAGGCAGGCTTCTGGATCTCTGTGAGTTCTAGGCCAGCCTAGTCTACAGAGCTAGTTTCAGGACAGCTGGGATTGATACTCAGAGAAATCCTGTCTTGAAAAACAAAAAGCAAGTTGTTCCTGGTAGGAAAAAGCTAAGCTCTTGAGCTTGGCATATGGGACCCTTCTAGCCTTGGCAGCCTCATTCTGAGCTGTCCTTCAAGTTAAACTCATTGTTCCTGCTGTGTAGTGCTATTGCTGCCTTTACAAATGCTGTTTCCTCTGTCTAGAACACTCTCCTCTCTCCCCTTGCTATTTTTATTTGTTGAGGATCAGCCCGGTCCTTTCTTCATCCTGGCTGAACCTTGTGCCTGTCCTTGGGCCCCATGTTTCCCTCCTCATAGGTCTGCTCGTTGTCACCTTCTGTGACTCCTGATCCATGGTACCCCCCTCCAAAGGACAACAGCCTTAATCACCTTTGTTCTTGCTGGTATGTGACACCATAGGACCTGCCACATGGATATGAGAGACATGATTGTTGGATAGAACTGTGCTAGGGGAGAGGGCATTGCAGGTTTAGGAGGACCCGGGTATAGTGAAGGTAGATGAGGGACAATAAGTCAAAGGAGGCCAGAGTGAGTGGCTGCAGGGTGCCCCTTGGAAGCTGGCATTAAGGAAACAGATGGAAGAATACCTTGGTGCTGGAGATACCAGCGGAGACAGATGTTGGACTGCAGGCATCTGGAGAAGCAAGCATGCATCCTGCTGAGAGACAAGCCTGACAGCTAGCTTGTCTCCTGGGCTGGAGGCTGCTTGTGCACCTCAGGAGCATCACATTTGGCCATGGAGCTGAGGATGTGGTACCACTTCCCTCACTACATACTTGGGTCAACTTAGCTTTCAACCCTGGAGTTCACTGAGTGGGAGACTCAAGCTGCAAGGAGGCCGAGCTGTGCTGTAACAGCTGGAGGCGTTACTTGGCTCGGAGCTTGATAGAATACAGTTGTTTCTTCCCCGGTGCCCTCAGTTCCTACAAGTGGGGAGCCTGGGTCAGGTACAGACAGGTCTCTGCGTCCTATGTTCTGAGCAGTGGGAAGAACAGCATGTATCAAACAATTTTAATTAGCGCGAAAGAATGATGGATGGATGAACAAGTGAAAGCAGAGATTGGGACCAGTTATCAGAATGAAATAATAATGAGCGGATGGATGAATGAAAGTTGAGCTTTAGGGCTGTTAGAAGCTCCAACTTTTGGTCTCAGATTACAATTCTTGACCTTTGACACATTCTCGGGGTTATTTCAACCCATGTGGGTTTCCTGTAGGTTAGTCCTTTTCTGTCCCTTTCTCAGACCTGGTCTGACCAGCTATCACTATTTTATCAGAGTGCAAGCAAGTGCTGCTAACACGTGCGGAGGCACACTCAGTCACAACCACAGTCAGACCGTGCCATTCATTTTGTTTTGTTTTTGTTTTTGTTCTTGCCTTCTTTGGTGTAAGATGTGTGAGCTACTTTGGATGAGTCCCTCAGCTCTCTCCCTGTGAAACAGAGATGATCAAGGTCCCTGGGAGAGCTGCTGGCAGAATGAAGGTGGGCTTGCCTAGGAATCAGGATAAGGAAGCTTGGGTCATGCTGCCCTTACCTACTCAGGACCATGGGCATGCTGTGCCGCATCTCTGGGCCCCAACCTAGTCATCAGTTAAACAGAGTTAACAATAATGGTCATGCTGGCCTCAAAGGGCTACTGTGGATCCTTTGATTGGGGATGTGCATTTTTTACAAACGCCACTGGTAAAATGCTGGTTACTGTCCTGGCTGGCCTCCTTAACCCCTTCTTGGAGTGGGAGGATCTTCCTGTATGGACCTTATGTTTCCTGGTCTCAGGGTCCGACCCTGAAGAGAACAAGGGGCTCCCGAAAAGCTGTGGCATACACCCAGAAGGTCTTCTTTGTTCTCTCCTCTGGTTTCTGAACTTCATAATGCTGAGCTGGTGATGAGCTGGCTGCAGGCCCAGGAGGCAGATGACTCTCTTTCTCCACAGAGGGCTGACACTCCACCAAGCCCTAGGTTCAGGGTTAAGGGCACTCTCCTCTCCTCCCTGCCTTGCTCTCTCTTCAGGAAGGCACAGGATGTCAACTGGCAGCTGGTTCTGAGCTGTGGAGTCACCAGCCGTATACTGTGGAGATAGAGAGGGGATAGGAACAGAAAGGAGACCAGAGAGAGTGGCTCACACCCCAAGTACGGAATGGCATCTTTGGAGGCAACCAAGCTGGACTAGTGTAAGGCAGGAGATTCTTCTTTGCCCAGTCCGCTTCATCCTTCCTTTGGACACTTCCCATTAGAATAATAATAAGCTGTGGGTTTGGCTTAGTAGCAGAGTTTTTGGCTAACACATACAAGGCTCGGGTTTCATTCCCAACATGGCATAATTAATTAATTAATTAATAGCAACAGCTAGTATCTTTTATAACATTCATTTATTGGGGCGGGGTGGGAGGTGTGATAGTGCACATGTGGAGGTCAGAGGTCATCTTGTGGAAATCAGTTCTCTCCTTCTACAACATTTCCTGGGATTGGCAGCAAGTGCCTTTACCTATTGAACCATCTCTCTGGCCCAGCAGCTAGAATATTTTAATACCATGCACCTGGTACCATGCTAAACACGTTCTTGTATTATTCCACTTACTATTATATAGCATTATCAGTACCTCCATTTCAAATATGAAGCCAAGGAAGCACAGACAGGCTAAGGAACTTACCACAGTTCTCCAACTACCGTTAGAGCCGATATTTAAACCTAAACTCACACTCTTACCACTACGAAAGGAAAGGGAGAGAAGATACCTTACTAAACAGAGCCTCCAGGTGTTCGGTGTATTCCAGGGTGCCTGAAATGCAGGTTAATGTGTGCACGCATAAGACTGGGGAGGAAACGGCTGCTGAGAGGGGGAGAGGGATTTGAAAATGCCGACAGGAGCCAGATTTTGTTTGCCCCAGTAACTTCCCCTCATCCAAACAGAAAGAGCTCTGCACTTTGTCTCTGTAGGATCCCTGAAAGCTGAGCTCCCCGGACTCTCAGAAAGCTTCCTGGGCCTGAACACAACGCCTGACACATCACAGGCATTTAATATTTGTTCAGGACTCAAAGGCGATTAGACAAATGGTAAATTTCTCAGCTAGGTGTTGGAAGAAGGGGCTAGAAGAGCTAGCAAGATTGCAGTGTGGCTCGGGGCAAGTCTTGGTCTTTGTCCCCAGCTTCCTCTTCTAGGAAACAAAGGTGCTGGTAATGCATGCTTATGTCAGCCCCAGGGCTGAAATGTGTTGTCCCAAGCTGAGAGTCTGAGCTGGAAGGCAGCAGCTTTGTAACCTCCAGGGCCCTGGCTGACGCTAAGCTCAGGAAGTGCTGTTTGCTACTCAGATCAGAGGTTCTGATCTGCTGCTGCTGGAGCCTCTGCGGGAGAATAGAGCAGAGCATGCAGAAGGGCAGAGAGATAGTCTCTGGTGTGCAACACCCTGCAGCCCGTGGACCCAGGGGCAAGGAGTACCAGGCTGCCCTTTGCTTTGCCTAGATCAAACTCAGGATCCAAACTCTCACCCTGCAAATGGAAATAGACTTCTGCATGCAGAAAGGATATGGCATCTCACTTCCCACAGCTGGCAGCATCAAGTCGATATTTTTCCGTGGTGCAGACAGAGTAAAGAGAGTGTAAAGTGTTGAATTGTTTGGCATTATCAAGGATTTCAGCTCCCCAGGATTCCTGCATAAAGAGATGGAAATTTTAGCTGCCAGAGCCAAGAAACACACAGAAGTATATGAATTTATTACATATTATCTTTCCCTCTTCCAAGCAGCCTTGGAAATGTCAAAAGATCATCTATTGTCTCATCGTTGATAAGAAAACAGTTTGGGTTTGGTGGACTCAGGGTTTGGGCACAAGGCAGACAGTGAGAGGCTATTTGGAAAGATAGTGGTTGCCCAGGACAACCTTCAGGAAGTCCAGCCATCTCTCCCGTCCTCATTTGCTGGGTGTTGATTTCTTGAAGCCAGGAAAGGATGCACTGCCCTCTTTGCTAAGTACCTACTGTGTGCAAGCTCTGTGCGCAAAGCGGGCAGACCACGCTACAAGGTGCTTGGAACCTGACGCTGCTTATCTGATGACGATCTAAGAGCCGTCTTGGCAATGTAGACATGGCTCTTTTGCCTGCCAGAAGAGTCCAGAGCTGGGGGTGGCTGTGCTGCCTGGAGGACATCCAGGGAGCACTCACAGAGAAAATGACATCAGAGCTGGACCTTGGAGTAGACACTACATTGGCAAGGAGGGGAACTAAAGCATTGCAGGCAAGAAAAGCACAGAAGGGATGACATAACTGGAAAAACTACATTTGGTCTCCAGACCTAGAAGTCTGAGGCTTGAGAGATGCAGAGGACTGGTCACTTCTGGCCATGAGCTATTCCTACCCCTCACCACCCGCTAAGTAGTGAGGTCATTCTAATCAGAGACCTGCTGGAAGCACCCTCTGGTGTCGATAGAGGTATGAGGCTCCACCTATGGTACCTACTGACCACAGATGCCCCCCCACCCCGCCTTGCCATGGACAGCATGGCTAAGCTTGTACCTTAACTAAATGTGCAAGCCTCCAGGGAAAAATTAAATTTCTGGCTTATTCTCCACTGCCCTTCTTGTCTGGAGGGAGCCTGGGTTAGGGAAGTGTTGACCATTCTGTATTCCAGTGGCGGTGGGAGCAGTGCGGGTGAAGCCAAGGAGGTTGCGGCAGGCCAAGGGAGTGTTGCTGTCTCTAGCTCCACTGCGTTATCAGAGTCATATTCTCAGATATCTCCAGCACCCGATGAGGAAGTGAACACTGGCCCTGCTGCCCAGCTTCTCAGGCCAGAAACTATCACAAAGGGCCGTTCTAAGTCCCCCACTCCGTGCCCTCCTGGAAAGTCAGAAAACACAGGGAATCTCTGAGATGTGAGAGTTCTGTGGAGTCCCTGGGTACAGCTGCAATCTGAACCCCCACACAGTAAACATTCCGTTCCTGTCTGTCCTTCCTGACCCCCCACCTCCAGAGGGAGAAGGAGGAGGGGACCCTGTTTCAGATCATCTGGTTTACAGGGAACCAGCCATTTCCTTAGCAGTTCTGCCTGCCGAGAACCAGGTGAGAAACTTCCAGTTACTCAGACAGTCTCCAGCATCCGCCAGAACCTTAGCCTCCGCTGGTTAGGAGATACTCCAATCCCTGGAAAGAAATTCAACTTAAGTTTCTTACTTTTGAGCTTACTCTGCTTTTCAGTCTCGGAGCCTTTTCCCATTTATGTTTCTTAGGCTCCTCTGGTCACCCCAAGGATGCTGTAGAGCAAGATTTGCAGTGCCCTTGTTTTTACAGTGGGGGGACAGGCTGTGTGGTATACCTGGGGTTACACAGCTAATTGGTGGCAAAACTGACACCATGGTCCAGACTCAGAGCTTCTGATCAATGCCCCAGATCCCCCTGCTGCAGCTCTAGGCAGCCTCCAGGCTAGAGAAGGATACAGCTGGAGGGGTACATGCTCCCCTGTCTGAAGCCTCAACTGCTGTGGGTGTTGAGCTCCCAAGGGCACTGCCTCCACTTCTTTCCCCATGAATCATGGCCTTCAGAAATCTCCCCAACTCCACATGGCTTGGCCCCGTAACACCATCATATGTTTCGTCCCTTTTTGTCAAAATTGCCTCTTCAATATTTCTCTTCTGTGGAGGAAATTTGCACAGAAATAGAGAGCAAAGCT
Organism: Microtus ochrogaster; assembly: GCF_000317375.1. Taxonomy (NCBI): domain Eukaryota; kingdom Metazoa; phylum Chordata; class Mammalia; order Rodentia; family Cricetidae; genus Microtus; species Microtus ochrogaster. The sequence continues at coordinate 30,618,504 of NC_022012.1, read as the reverse complement.
GTGTCTACATCATTGAACTGTTGATGAAATTAGCAGGTGCTTGGAAAATGACTCAGAGAACCCTACCTAGGCTTGGGACGCTAGGGCACCTGGGAGTCGGAGGCAGGTCCTGTCGCAAGCAGAAAACAGGGCCTTGTTGCACAAGCCTGACGATCTTAGTTCAATCCCTGGGACCCTCATGAAGGTGTAAGGAGAACACTGACCCCACAAATGTAACACTCTCTGGACCCCTGCAATAATAAACACATTTATTAAAATAAAGATGGCCAAGCATGACGTTGCACATCTCTAGTCCCAGCATTCAGGAGGTAGAGGCAGGTGTTTGAGGGGAGCCTGGTCCTCATAGGGAGTTACAAAACAACCAAGACTACACATAAAGCTCTGGTCTCAACTCCCTGTAAAAGTGTGTGTGTGTGTGTGTGTGTGTGTGTGTGTGTGCGTGTGTGTGTGTGTGTGTGTAAAGACACTGCTCATATTACTGAAAAATAGATCATTTGTAGGAAAGACATTCTATTTAATGTATTTATCTGTTACCTTCTCATCCCACTGCAAGACTGTCTCCCCCTCTATCTCTCCTGTCCTTCCTTTCCCTCCCACAGATACAAGTGACTCACACGGATAGAAAGAAAGTCACTGAGCCACAATACAGGTGAATCCCAGGAGTCTTCTTTGAGAATACAGGATGTGGCAGAAATCTAGAGGGGCCCTCTATGGTAAGGTGAGGGCTTCAGGTGTGGTGGCCTTAAAATAGGTCTCCTTGGGTAGAGACCAAGGAGCAGTGATGCCCTAGACAGCAGACTTCCTTCCCAGGGCTCCGTCTCGCTCCATTCTGGCCTTGAAGGCTTTCCAGTCTCCTTCGCTGGAAATCCCCTGACTTACAGGAAGCTGGGTGTTATCTTAAGGTCTGCAATCGGCCTGCCTGCTTTTCCAGCTGGAGCTGCTCATTCAGAACAATTAACATGCAGTTTAGAGCTGGAATGGAACATATGGCAGGGGGTCCCCAGAAGCCAGCACGTGGCAGCCCAGAAGGAGGGGAGCAGCCTGGGAGGCTCAGGAGGGGGTACTTGAGAAGGCGGGCTGTAAGCCCGCTGTCTAGCCCAGGTACACCAGCATTTTATAACTGAAAGGGTGGAAATGAGGGATGGAGCAAACTCCATATGCATCCCAGGTTCTGAATGCATTAAATGGCTCCCAAAGTCAACACTTCATGTTAGGAAGCTTGGAAAGTTCTTAATAATCTTATATGATATTCATCCCCCAGAAAGCTTCAGGACAAATACTTGGGAGTTACTCAGGATGAACATAGGGAACAGAATGAGTAGAGGTACTCATTCATCGTGTGTGTGTGTGTGTGTGTGTGTTTTTGCGTGAGCGTGCGTGTACACACGCGCGCACATACATCATTGCTATGTACTGTTAGCAATCAGTCTGTGAAGGGAGCAGTTAAGATCTTGCCTTCATTGGGTTTTCATCTCAAAGTGGAGCTTCACTCAGTCAGCACAATACAGAAACTGTTGAGGGTGCTGGAGGGTATGTTAGCCTTCAGAGAGCTGAGGATCTGACGGTGGTGGCACACACCTTTAATCTCAGCACCCCAGAGGCAGAGGCAGGTGGATCTCTGTGAGTTCAAGGCCAGCCTGGTCTACAACAGCTAGTTCCAGGACAGACTCCAAACCTACAGATAAAACCTGTCTTTAAAAAAAAAAAAAAGAAAAGAAAAAAGGAGTTTAAGGATCTGAAAACTTGAAACAAATACTTCCGTACGTCAGCTTACTTTATTAATTTACTATTTATTGATTATTATTTATTTATTTATTTATTTATGAAATTATCAGTATTTGCATGTACACAGAGGTAAGGTGAAGTTCAAGGGCAGACACATTTCCTTGGGTGTGGTGTGTATACATTTGCATGCATTCAGGTGTGTGCACATGTGTGTATGTGTGCACCTGTATGTAAGTGCTTGGGTGTAGAGGCCATATGTTGATGCCAGGTGTCCTCTGTGGTTCTCTACATTGCTTTTTGAGAAGGAGTCTCCCACTGACCCTGGAGCTTCACTTGCCAAGTGCTGGGGTTATAGAGATGAACCACCACACCTGGTTTTTCAAGTGAGTGCTGGGGACTCAAACTTGGGTCCTCATGCCAGCTCCTTTGAGATATGCGATTTCTTCATGTTTTCATGTGCACCTACACATACACCTTGAAAGGAATAGCATCTATAGTGTACAAGCATTTTCATCACAGCTGGTTACACGCCAGGTATGGACTTTTCCACTTCTAGTACCATACGGATGTTCTGAATGGTTCAGATTTTAGAACTTTTAATATTTGATTTTTGAATAGGGAATACTCACACTGTACCTGGCAAGTATGTAATTTATATTCAATGGTGCGAAGACTCGGATTTTGAGAAAGCATGGTCAGGTTTTCTTTTCTTTCTTATTTTTTTTTTTGTTGTTGTTGTTTTTTGGTTTTTGTTTTGGTTTTTCAAGACAGGGTTTCTCTGTGGCTTTGGAGCCTGTCCTGGAACTAGCTCTGTAGACCAGGCTGGTCTCGAACTCACAGAGATCTGCCTGCCTCTGCCTCTTTAGTGCTGGGATTAAAGGCGTGAGCCACCATCGCCCAGCCTCATGGTCAGGTTTTCTGAGCTAAGAAGTGGCAGCATCTTGACCTTACGCCTCTGGCCACACTCGCCTTGCCTCGAAGATGGACAGGATGCCTCCGCAAACAAGGTGTTTGCTTAGGTTTGCACATGTCCACAAGTGTGCCCTCAGAAGGAGCCAGCCTCTGCCGGCTCTGTGCTCCTTACCCCTCAGAGACCTCAGACCTCTCAATAGCCTCCTTTTGCCCCAGCTCAGAAGTCATCATGATTCCACAGTAGTCAGCTCTTTGAGCACCCACTGGGTCCTCTGGGGAGAAACTGCTGACCAGCGCTGCCACCCAGCTCTAGCCCACCCGTAATGTGCTAAAGGACTGGCTGTACGCAGGTGTCACACTGGGTCTGGGACTACACAGCATCCCGACTTGGAAGACAAATGGCAATAACATCACAGACGGTGGCTGCGAAGGCGGAAGGAGTGGGGGGAAAGACAAGCTGATCGAAGCACTGTGATTATGAGACTTAAATTGGAGCCCAGGGCAGGTGAAGAACAGAGCTGTAAATCCAGTCTCCTGAAAGAATATTCCGGAGGTAGGAGATCCAAGCTCACTTAAAATATGTCTGAGATGAGAACCAAAGATCGTTAGTTTTGAGAAAGGGTATAAAATGCTAAACATGGTCTTTATTGGTCCTTTTTAAAGCCAGGTGTAAAATACTGCCTTTCTCAAGATTGTGTTTTTTCTTTTCTTTTTTTAATGGCAGAAATTAAAATCTCCTTAAGCCATTAGCCGTCACTTCCCAAGGTGAGCCCCTAAACCGGCTCTGCCAGAGACCTCCTCTCTCACTCAGAGGTGTGGCAGCCACCCCACCTCGACATGCATTGGCACAAAATGCCCAGCCAGCGGCAGGTGGCTGAAAAGCTGAGTTTTATGGGTCTGCCGGCAGACCCTTTCTCCCACCAATTGCCAATTTGGCTGGCTGCTCCCTACTCACAGATACCTAACTCTAAAGATATTCATACACATGTGCCCCTACCCTAGCCCTGCCAGGGCGGGCCTGGCCCTGGGGGAGCAGAAGTTGGAGAAGCAGCCTTCGGGCTCTCCCAGGACTGACCGCCTTTCCCAAGCTGGCCTTTCTTCTGTTTCATGCTTTCTTCCTTTTTTTTCCCCCTTTCTTTCCATCAAAGGCTGGTGCTACCCGAGAAAAAGTTCATAAAAATGTTATGTCCACCATAAAACCCCTAATGTGGCATTCTGCATGATCCATGCATTAACATTAACATTTCCCAGACAGTTATTGTGAGATAATGGGCCCAGCTATAATTCAGCAGTAACGTTCCTTCGAGCAAATGTTATGGAGGAATAAATGACTTGCGGAGTGTGCCTCTGTGATGGGGGCAGGGGAGAGGAGAGCAGTTTCAAAATGCAGACTCTGGACCTTAGAGACCCCGGGGTGGCTCACGGAGGGGCCTGAGGCTCCTTCTACATCTGATCACAGGCTTTCCTGCACCTCTGATTCCATATTGCACAGACGTATCTTTGTTCATAGCTGCCTTGGGAGAGCGTGCTGAGGGAAAGGATTTAAGGTCAGGGTACAGGGTTACGAGGGGTTTTGGGTTGGTTGTTTTTTCCGTTATTGTTTTTCTTTTTTGTTGTTGTTTTTTCCCACCAGGACCCCGCCTGTGTACCTAGCACACATTACACTAATCCCTGCTACAGCACTATCACTTTGTACGTTATTATTAGCTTCAGAATATCTTTTATTTTTGGTAGTTTCATACATGCATACAATGCAACTCTATCATATCCACTCCCTCCTCTCTTCCCCCAAGACACCTACCAACATGTCCCCCCCCCCTTTATGTCTTGCTTTTTTGTTGTTTTGTTTTAACCCATTGAGTCCAGTTATTGCTACCTGCTGGAATGTTAACGGGTCTTATTGGCTTGATCTTGTGCAGGTAGCCAGAGCTGAGTGAGTGTGTGCGAGTATAATGGCCATGTCGTGTTCAGAAGCAGCATTTTCACAGTGCGCCTCCCCACCCTCCCCTTCCCACCTGCAAAGTTCCCTCAACCTTGGGGACAGGTGGGGTTGATAGAGATGTCCTATTTACAACTATGTGCTCACTGATCACTTATTCTTAGCATTTGGACGGTTTAAGAGTTTCTATGTTAACTGTTGCCCTCTGCTAGTCTCTGGCCAAGGCTGAGAGCAGCGTAATTGAGGAGTATAAAAGTAACCAAAAAAAAGTCAATATTTAGAAGCAGTTTGACAACTTGTCGCTTTAGTACGACAGTAGCAGATACTTCCCCACCACCATGCCAAGGTCTATGACCTCCCAAGCTACGAGCTTTTGACCATGTGTACAGTACCAGGCATGAATTCTTTCCTGTGAAACAGGCCTCAGATCCCACCAGAAAGCAGTTGGTTACCTCTCTAACCTTCCTGCCACTATTGCACCAGTGGGCACATCTCGCCTGGCAGATTATAATAGCACTAGTTCACTGCTATGTGATGCTATTGATGACTTTTCTCCCCTAGAAGCCTGCATAACATCTTCCTATACTATGAAGGCTAGCCAGCAGGAAAATTTCGGGTCAGTTCCAACTTGGTTTCTCTATGTCTTATAATCGAGTGTATTGTGTCTGCAGCAGTAGGGTTTTACTTCCTGGTTCTGGTGAGCAACCAAGAGCAATGGCAATAACCTGTGTTATTTTGGGTGATGTGGGGGCCTTCTTGAGCAATAACTCAAAGAGAGGTATTCAGGTATTCCACACCTATCCTGAAATTTTCATTTAATAGCCTGTGTCTTCTAGGAAACATGATACCTGTGTTCAAGGTTTTTTTGTTTTGTTTTGTTTTGGATTATCTTACAGAGGCCATTTATTCATGTATTCTTAGCTTTGGTAACCTGTACTCACTCCTCCCTCTCCCTTCTCTCCCCATACAAATCCACATTTTAACCTTTAACCCCAACTATGTTTCGTCTTCTACTTTCAATTTACATGGGTTCTACCATCTCCTCACCTTAAGGCTTCTTTCACCCCCTGTCTCATAAGCCCTGTTTGGCTTCCTAGTCTCTACAAACACCCCAAATCAAACATACAAAGGCAGTAGTGACATAGGCCTTTAATCCTAGCACTTTGGAGGAAGAGGCAGGTGGATCTCTGTGAGTTCAATGCCAGCCTGGCCCCACAGAGTGAGTTTCAGGGCAGCCAGGGCCACACAGAGAAACCCAAAACTAAAAAACAAAGCAAAAAATCCCAACCATACAATATCATTAATTTTTTTATGCCTAAGTTCCCTAAGATTACTGCACTGTCCTCTCTAAGAGCTATATACATATCTTAGCCTTTTTGATGACCCAGCACAAAAACAATATTCAATAAATGTTGATTAGAAGTAAGGAAGGATGAAGAAATGGATAGATGGAGGCTTAATGGGAAGACAGCGCAGAAGGATTCAGACTAGCTGGTTAAGGGGTGCTTACCATAATCTCAGGACTTGGGAGTTGGAAGCAGGAGGATAAGAAGTTCAAGGCCATCTTCAGCTGCATAGTCAGTTCAAGGCCAGCTATAGCATATGAGCTCTGCCTCCAAAAACCAAAACACATCAGCCATGCTCCAGAAATGAGGGCAGAATGTATAGGAAGAGATACCCTTTCAACAACATTTATTGAGAGAAATCATAAAATGATGACCCTGAACAGACGTTAGAGAAATTCTCTGGTATTCATTTTACTCTCTACCAAGTAAAGACAAAGAGGTGTTGGGTCTAGCCACAGCTAGAACTCTGGTACAGCCAGTTCAAGGCTGTTCTGGCTGCCATCTTGCCTCCAGCATACAGGCTAACAGTAGGCAAAAGAACTTTTCTCACCCTCAAAGAGCTTGCCCTCTGGTGGAGGACAAGCCCCAGGCACAGACAGCACTCACCACAGTCTAGCGCAGAGTACACAATTGAATGTGGTAGGGAGAGTGTTGGCAAGGAGACAATATCCTATCACTATGGCTATGGGCCAGGGGTGGGGGGTGAGAAACACCCCAAAAGGCAACAATGGAGGACGTCACATTTGAGACAGAGAGCAGGGTGGGCAAAAACACAGAAATGACTAGAAATGGAATCCACACAGCCACCAATTATCTCTGTGGGTGTCCAGCATATGGCTCCGAGAAGCCATTTGGCATGGGCAAGTTTTCCTTATGTGTCCCGTGACCTCTTCCTGTGGCAACTTTTTTGTTGATCGGCTGCTGGGCCATGAGGGTCAGCTGTGTGGCTTGTGTCTGCACTGGACACAGAAAGATTAAGAGGGAGCCATATTCCTCCAGGAATGTGGGGGTGGGGTGTCTCTGTGCAAAGCAAGAGGGAAAATGTTGGCTCCCTTCCAAATGCCACATGTCATGGCCACTACAATCTCTCCCGAGAGCCTTCCCCCAGAATGTAGGATGAGATTTATGATACCGGTGAAGGGAATGGTGACCTCTGCAATATATTCACAGGGCTCTGGGGAGGCTGTGCCCCAATCAGAAACATCTTGCTCAGTCAGGGGTCTCGTAATGTCCTAGAGCTCGAAGGGGCCTTGTAGGTCAACTGCTTTAACCTGTCACACTGGAGGTGCCTGCAACAGGCAGCTTCCTTTTTTTTTTTTTCTTCCTCATGCCTCCTGGCAAAGGCAGATCTCCCATCCCAGGACAGTTCTCATTGGTGGAAGTCCCTCACACAAAGGCAGCATTTTTTTCTCTGTTACTCCCACCTTCTGCCCTAGACCTAATCTCTGGGCAGCATAGTAGAGGCCCAACTGTCTTCTGTACAAGAGTTCTTCAAATGTGTATTGAAACTAACAGGCTTGCCCCTCCTCAGGGCTCTTTGTCTTGTAGTATATTCTTTCTTCCAGCATCCAGACTTCCTCCACAGATGTGCTATGTCCCATCCATGTTCTTCTTGTGAAGTAAGCGTTTGGCTTCATGAAGCTAGAGGGATGAGGACCTACGTTAGGAGAAAGATGCTATGGTGTGCTATTCTGTTGTGTAGCAGGGTGACTGTAATAACATCAGGCACTGTGCACTTCAGAAAGCCAGAAGAAGGGATTTGGGATGTTTTTACCAGAAATCAAATGGTAGATATTTTGAAGAAATAGGCGTTTAATCTGATTTCATACAAAGTATACCTGTATTGAAACTTCATATTGTACCCCATTGATATGTGCATTTCATGTTATTATGAATGAGTTAGAAACCAATTTAAATATAAGTATTCAATTCTGGATAGTTGCAAACAGAATTGTGCTCCTTCCATGGATCTGAACAATGGTCTTCTTCATGCCATGATGCTTCCTTTTTCTTTTCCTTTGCTTTTGGTAGGCACACCCCAGCCAGCTGCTACCTGTTGAGTTTTCAGCCAGGCTTCATTTTTCTCCATCATCAAATGCTTTAGCTCCAGCCAGTACATGTTGTATTTTATTCTGACAGCATAAATATATATTCATCTCTGTCCAATATCACCCCTTGCTTTCTGTCTGTCATGACTGCCTCATAAGCTCTTTCTCAGTCACCTTCTTAAACATATCAACTAGCCCTTCCGATGCCTGGGTGCTAAGTGTACCTTCAACAATGCTGCAGATCGCTGCTTCATAGTACACAGCCGGCTGTTCAGTGTGAGAAATCTCCCTTCAGACTGGTCTAGGCTTCAGTACTGAGCATGCGGAGAGGGAGTCACTCTGCTGGCTAACAGTTTACCCGCCCATCCTCCCATCCAACTTTCCTTCCCCATGCATCCAGGAAGGTATCATGCAATACTGACATATTTCTTGCTGAAGTCAAGATACCCCCAGGCCTTTTCTTTTCATCTCGAGTGTGCTTGTGTGTGTATCTATGTTTGTATGTATGAGTGTGGGTAAGCATCCACCGCAGCATCCGTGTGGAGGACAGCAGACAACCTTGGCTGTTGAGCCTTGCCTTCTACTTTAAGAAAAAGGTCTATTGTTCACCACTGCATATACCGGGCTGGCTGGCTTATGTGCTCCGAGGGTGTCTCCTATCTGCACTTTCCCGTTGCTGCAGGAGTGATGGGCTTCCAGACACGGGAGGGCTGCTGCACCCATCTCTAGTGGGCCCTGGGGAGCTGAACTGAAGCACTCGCGCCCGTGCGCTAATACTTGACTCACCATCATCTCCACAGCCCACCTCTCAGTTTCTGTATCTGCCAATGTAGAAAACCTCCCCACCGTGTGTGTGTGTGTGTGTGTGTGTGTGTGTGTGT
>NC_022012.1:30571867-30609553 GCF_000317375.1 Microtus ochrogaster | reverse complement strand
GAGAGAGAGAGAGAGAGAGAGAGAGAGAGAGAGAGAGAGAGAGAGTGTAAAATAATTTAGTCTGACATCGTTTGCCAATGAAGCCATTCGATCATTGGTTGTCCCTATTTTTCATAAGCAATTCATCCAATATAGAGTATTTGTTAGTAATTAATACCAAACTCTGCTTGGTGACTCCCGGAATCTAATGTGTGTTGTGAAACAGAGACCTATCTCTGTTTCCAAAACGATTCCTTTCGTCAGTTCACAGCGAAAGCGGCCCTCCAGGTCCAACTCTCAGTTCTCCCTACACTAGGGTGTAGCTGCGGCTGTCTTTGGCCTTGAGTTTATTTCAAGCTGTGGAGTGTAGTTTGCCATCCTCTCTCCTGTCTTCAGCTTGAACTCTTTCAAGATCATCCTTCTGGTTTGATGATTGTTGTCCTTGGGAAAGACAAATGCAAGAGAAAATTAAAACATGCATTTTCTTCCTGCTAGCTGGTAGCCTCCCATGTCTGCCCTGGCAGAGGCAGCCTTAAGCTCCTGTCTTTCTTTTCATTTTGCTTCAAGCATTGCTCTCTACTGGAGAGAGAAGTGAGGGGGATGAGTGTTCAAAGATGTCTTCAGGCTCCTGTCCGTTCTGGTCTTTTGACTGTCCTACTGCAGTATGGTCCCGCTACTCTTCAGTGTTGCCTGACATTTATAAGAACCCTGTTGAACCTTAGAATGACAATTTTTAAATCACCATACAGCTCAGATTTGAAGACGAGGGTTGAGACAAAGGTGTGATGTCCCTACATTTTACATTCAGCACTAAGAAGACAAAGGCTGAGCCTTGTGCTCTTTACTAGCCCCCGTCGGGACACAGTTAGCAATGAAATTCCACCCACTAATATTTTTTGATCAGCTCTTATGCCCAAGGCATGATACTACATACGGTGAGTGACACAGACGTGAACAAGATTTGTCCCTGCCTTAGGAGGGGGCAGACATACAAACTGCTATAGCCCTAGGTAAAATGAAACAGAATCTTAGAATATATAAATGCTATGAGAACCTAAAACCAAAATGAGGCCGTGTGTGCCCCAGAGATTCAGGGGTGATTCAAGAGGGAGACGGGTAGATTTGAGTTGTGGTGAAAGTCTTAGACCAAAATGAGAGTCGGAGATATATTACTTATAGAGAAGAAAAGGTTAAAAAAAAAGTGTTGGGGAATATCAGATAGCTATACGATCAGACTGTACAGTGAACTCAGAGGGAGAACAGAACTCCAGCCACTATTCCAAGTTTCGTGCTCTACTCAGAGTTCCACTGAAACCTCGGGCACAGCACATCTTCAGATAAATCTCCCAGTCCCTTCTCTAACCCTTTACCTCTGTAATCCTTTAAAAACAAGCTGTTTTGGGCTGAAGGGATGGCTCAGTGGTTAAGAGCATTGCCTGCTCTTCCAAAGGTCCTGAGTTCAATTCCCAGCAACCACATGGTGGCTCACAACCATCTGTAATGGGGTCTGGTGCCCTCTTCTGGCCTGCAGGCATACACGCAGACAGAATATTGCATACATAATAAATGAATAAATAAATAAATAAAAAACAAGCTGTTTTGTTCAGCTGGTTTCAGTGGTGCACACCTGCGAGCCCAGCACTCAGGGGGCTGACACGGGAGGATGGAGAAGACAAAGCCAGCCTGGGCTACACAGCAAATCTCTGCCACAAAACATAAAACAACGTCAGAAAGTTCACCCAAACTTTTTTTGCATGTTTTTTTCTTTCCCCACTTTGCCCCCCTCCTTCGTCCCCCTTTGAAGTACAGTCTTGGGGGCCTTGAACACTCCTTTTGCCTCGGATGCCCAAGTGCCAGCATTACAGGTTTGGACCAACATGCTTAATTTTCTTGGTGAAGATTTTGGCACCACTGTCCAGTAGACTGAGCTTAGCATCAGAAGAGCTGGGTCTGAACTGAAAATCAGGCATTTGGGGTTGGGTGGATCACTCCGCCTCTCATCCCCACACAATGGGCAGCTGAACCTGACTTCCTTGAGCACGCAGGAGAGTGGTACAGGCCAGATGCAAATGTGTGAAAGGCTTTGTAAAGAGTAGGACCAAGTAGCATGATCTGGTCCCAAGTCCCACACGTCACACCTTCTGTTGAAGCAACCTTTTGCTGTGGCCAGCATCTGGCTGTTCTCTTGTATGAAGAACCTGGTGGGGACGCAGATTGGTAAGGGTCAAAGCAAAGCCAAGGGAGAGGCCAGTTTGGGGGTCACAGACACAAGCCTGCTCTGGTGGAGGCTACAGCAGGTTGTTTTGAAATATCTGTGAAGCTGTCAGAGCTCATGCTGAGCAGCACAGCCAGCTTCTGTGGGAAGTCTCCCTGCTGTGCCTCAGGAGAGCAGGCTGTGAGGTAAATCAGGAATGTTCCTCAGCACCTCCCTGCAAGCCAAGCCATGGTGAGAAAGGGAGGGTGTGTGGGGTGAGGGAGGGTTGAGAAGATGATATATATACCTGTACATCCCACCACAGCCTCCATCTTGTGCCATACACACTGAAGGTGTAGAAAGTGCAAGAACCAGCCAAGTACCTCAGAGGGCACGGTGGGAAGGGGAGACACACATTGCTAGTCATTGCTAGTCTGTAGGGCAAGCAGAATCACCCAGAAACCTGGGGCCATGGGAGAGTGGAGTCCTGAGATAAGAGGGCTCCAACACAGCTCCCCAGGGAGCGTCACTTGACCTGAGTCCTGTAGGTAGTGGTCTAGGGAAATTAGGCTAGAAGGGGCCTTGCAGGAAGAGGGGACAGCAGACACAGGAGCATGGAGGCCTGAGAAACTGCCTCTAGCTCCAAGAAGGCCAGGAGCAGATGGGAGCAAGGAGGTTTGAAAGAGGCTTCAGAGCGTGTTGAACCCCATAGACTTTGGGGGACATATCCAGTGGTATGGGAAGGAGAGGGTTTAACATACATTTGGGAAGAATTGTCAGATTGCCTTCAGAATAGGAGACAAAGGAAGGAGAGGAAGAGGGTTCAGTTTATTCTTGGAAGCCTATAAGGCCAATGGCTCCATTCTTGCAAAGGGAAGATCAGGTAGAAACAAAAACAGCTGGAACACGCAAGGTGGCAGTAGTGGACCTGGAGGTATGGTCCAATCGATTTGGTAAGAGATCCAGGTGGCATCCGACCCATTGGGGTTCCCACCTGAAGCTCTTCCTAGGTCAACTGAGTTGGAAGTACCTGGAGGCAGACACAAGTCTTACTCATTGTCCCCTGGACACATGTTCCCATTTTACAGACTTGATGTAGAGAATGAGTGTGCACACCAAAGTCTTGTGGGTTGGGCTTCCTGTCCTGTCCTTCCTGTCTTCACGGGCTTGGTTAATGATGCCGCGGGGGGGGGGGGGGCAGGCTCACAGGAAGAGTGAATGAGCCTAAGGAATAGACATTTTTCAAATCCTGGACTTGCTCTTTACCAACATGTGACACTGAGCACATTAACAGACTGGCTCTCTAAGTCTGTGCTAATAGAAGGGCCACTGGTCACCTATACATTTAAATAAAACTGAAAATTGGATTAAAATTCAAAGTCTTGGGGCTGGAGAGATGGCTCAGTGGTTAAGAGCATTGCCTGCTCTTCCAAAGGTCCTGAGTTCAATTTCCGGCAACCACATGGTGGCTCACAACCATCTGTAATGAGGTCTGGTGCCCTCTTCTGGCCAGCAGACATACACACAGACAGAATTTTGTATGCATAATAAATAAATAAATATTAAAAAAATTCAAAGTCTTGGTGACAGCCCAGTCACATGCATTGGTGAGCACAGGTCCAATGTCCCCATCATTGCAGACAGTCCCGTTGCTCAACACTCTGTGCAGTTGTAGACATAGCAGACCCTCGGGGAAGAATGGGACCACTGAGAGCCACACGGGTGAGGCGCTGAGCATAGTGGCTGGCACATGGAAACCTTCCGCAGATGCTCGCTGTCATCGCTCTGAATGCATGTGAAGCAATAGCCAAATCCACAGAACCCGCATAGCAGCATGGTGCTGAGTCCCCTAGAAAACTCAGACTGGGCCCGACCTTGGGGAGAGCTGATAAAGGACCTCAGCGTGTAAGTGTAGAATTTGGTATTGGTGTGATGGCAGGTAGGTCCTCAGGAGCATGCGGAGGGGGACATCTTGGGGACTTTCAGGACACCTGCAGGAAAAGGTGCTCACTGTGATGGCATTTGCTTGCGATGTCGCAAAAGCTGGTTAGGCGCTGAGTCTGGGTCCCCGCTGCAACAGATAGTCTGGGAACTGGAGGAGGTGGGAGCTAGGAAGCTCTTGCTTAGCACTCCATTGACCAAAATGTGGGCAACTCTATGGCCCGGCTGTTTCCGGCGAGCATGTGGCTTCTCCTCATGCCTTTAATTCCTCCTGTGCCCTGTGTTGGGGATGAGCAGAATTCATCCATGACCAGGGGTCAGCAGGAAGTGACCAGGGTCGTTGTAGAGGACCTGATGGCAACAAATCAAAGATGGCCTAAGTGCCCACTCTTGGTAACTGAGGAGGTGGAGCTCTAGCCCTGGGGGTTCTGTCAAAGGTTCCCCCTTCTCAGGAGCCACCACCAAAGCCGCCTTCTCTATTACCCTACCCTGCCTACCTAGTGCCTGACAACTCACCTGGGCTGGGGGCAGAGATTTTTTTTCCAACGAGGAAAATCTCGATCACAACTTCACAGACAGCTTTAGCTGGGCACGGACTTATTTATCCCTGAGTGGGTTCCTTTGGCCTTCCCCAAGGAAACACAGAACATTCCCTTGGAGAAAGAAGGAGCTGGGGGGGGGGGACTGGGAGTAGCAGGCTGGGACTTGATGTGGGGAGGGAGGGCTGACACTGCTCCCCAGGAGGGTCTTGGAGAGTCTTGTCCCTCTGCTCATCCAAATGCCTCATTCGACCAGGTCATATCCAAGGACCTTTCCAGTTTGGGGTTCTGTCTTGTGCATGTGTGAGTGCACACATGTGTGCGGGTGTGCATGCATGTGTATGTGTGTGTTGGGGACTGCAGTTTTCAGCTGAAACCTGCTCAGAGACAAGGCCGAGGCCATCATGTAATAGTAGCCCTTTCACACAGCAGCCCTCCCCTCCGCCGCCTGCCTGTTCTCCTCCCTAGCAGGATGGATGGAGGCAGTGTGGAGAAGCCCGAATAACTAATCAGAGTCCTCATTAACCCCCTGCTGGGATGCTCAAACATTCACTTTGCTGTTTGTGAAGCAGAAAAAAAATCCTCTCTCTGCATTAAAATTGATGCATTATTAATCCCTGTGCTCCTGACCTGGTGGGCTGCTTCATCATCCTGCGGGGGCGGGCAGCCTCAAGTACCTGCCCAGGGTGCTGGATTCCCTGTTGTGTGCTGGCCAGAAGCAGAAAGGCCTTCTTGTGGTACATGGGCTCAATACCAGTCAGGTGAGAGCCTTTTTGTTTTTATCCTTGCTGGAACCTGACGAGGCCTTTCTGCTCAGTTTTAAGAGTACAGCTGCCCTGGTGTTGTGCTGAGGTAATGCAAGTCTAGGTGAGCACAAAGCCTACAGATGTGTCTCCAGACCTGCGAGGGTGAGCTAACCGGCTCCCCACTTCCTATGAGCCTGCCAAGGAGCCAGCTGCATCTCAGTCCCCATGTGGGCTGAGCTTAGAAGGCTTAGTGTTGGTCCCAAGAACTGGCTTTTTCTGCACAGCTGGCGCAGCTGTGCCTTGTGGCTTCCTGGTGCTACACCTTACCCGGAGCTTACAGCTACTCTGGGACCTATGCCTTAGGAAGGCATCCTCACATTAGAAACCCTTTTGAGCAAGATCAGAAATCTGTAGTCTTTCTCAAATACAAAAACCGGATGCCTAGAGATGTAGAAAGTCAACCACATGGAAGGCACAGTCTCAGGGAGCTTGCTTTGGAGTGGGAGCAAGATGAGGGGATGTAAAAGAATATCCTACTCCAGCAAGGAGCCAGGGACGGAAGTGACAGAGGGAGCAGGGAAGGAGAACGTTTTGTTTTTTGTTGTAGCAGAATACTACAGGTTGGATAGCGTGTGTGTGTATTGTATATGGTACATGTGGTATGTGTATGTGTGAGTGTGGTTTGTGGTGCGTGTGTGGTGTGGTGGTATATGGTGTGTGATGTGGGTGGGTGTGGTGTGTTATGGTGTTTAATGTGTGTGTGGTATATGCATGATATGTAGTGTGTGTATATGGTGTGTAGAGAGTGTATATATGTGTGAATGTGGCTTGTGGTGCATGTATGTGTATGGTGTGTGATGTGTGTGTGTGGTGTGTGTATGATGTGCAGTGTGTGTGTGTGTGTGTGTGTGTGTGTGTGTGTGTTCCCTTGCAATTGTGGAGGATGAGAAGTCCCGGAGCAAGGGCCTTCTTGAGATCATCATCATATGACAGAAGGGCAAGAGACCGTGTTCCTGTCAGAAAGACATCAGCCAAACTCACTCATTTTATCAGGAACCCATTCCAGTACCAAACAAACAAAGCCTCCACAAAACTGTTGTGAGATCAGAGCCCTTGGTGACCTCAGTACTTCTTACATGTGCCACCTCTTAATTTTGACACAGTAGCAGCTGGGTTTCACACGAATTTTAGAGGGGAACATTCAAACCAGGGCAGAAAAGAAGGGAAAGGAGGGGCAAGGGAGTGGCCCAAGAGCAGAGGGTTCCTCTCTGGATCCTCAGTGAGCCGTCCATGCTGTGGGAAGGCTGATGAGAGGAAACAGGAGCGTCTATGCACGACCTGTCCCAGCTGGTCAGTACTGGCTCACCCTCTTCATTGGGTGTCTTTTGTCCTCACCTGAGTCTGTCTTGTTTGGTTGCTTTAACCTGTGAACTAACAGGCGATGAACTAAGCTTTTAAAAATAGCTGTGTAAGAAGGAAGAAGAGAAAAGTAAGAGAAGGGGATGAAGAGAAACAAGTAGGCATCTTTACCTCTTATTTTGTCAATCTGAGGAAAGGTCAGAGGTAGCCACTCCACACTTTGCCTTTTGTTGGAGCCTATTTTGTCAACTATTTTTTTCCTTAAGACAGATCAGCTGGTTGTATAGGTGGGGGGGAGGGGTCTTTGAACTTCTGATCCTTCTGCCTCCTTCTCCCAGTGCTGGGATTTCGGATGTGTGCCAGCAAGCATGGTTTATACAGTACCAGGGATTGAATCCGGGTCTCCATGCATGCTGGGCAGGAACTCTACCAACTGAACTACATTTCAGCTCCTAGCATCCTTAATGTTTGTAGGTTGCTGAGGATTCTGGGTGTAGGAAAAAAAAATCCTGGGTCTCAGCCCATACGGAGTTTTCAACCTAATGAGGAAAACAGGCCTCACACAACTGAGTGTATAATTACAAACTTAAGCAAGTGTTCCAACTCAACTAGGAAACACGACACAGGGGAAGAATCTTATGTGGTCCAAGCGGTCAGCTAGAGCTTCCTGAAGAAAGTGGGTCTTAGTCTGTGATCTAAAAACAAAGCAGATAAAGAGGGAGTGCCTGCCAGCAAGATGTGAGAGCTTGTGCAAAGGCCCTGTGGTGGGAAGAAGCACATCCAGTTAGAAGGGCCAAAGATCATGGTACCCAGAGTGCAGAGATTGAGCTAGGTGATGCTGGAGGGATAGGTGGGGCCAGACCTCATTGATCTTCATGGGCATCATGGGAATGTGAGAGCTGATGTTCAGAAGGATGGGTACCAGTGGTGTATTTGAGACCTGCAAAGGATGGGGATAGAGTAGAATGAGATTTGCACTTCAAAAAGATGTCTCTAGCTGTTCAGTGGAGAACAGATGGGGGAGTGCCAAGAATGTTAAATGGGTCATTTGTCCCTTGCTGTCTCCCTATCTCCTATTTTAGTGAGCAGAAGCCTATAGAATGTGCTGGAGCTTTATGAAGGGAGATGCATATCTAAATTCTCATCACCCAGCATTCAGCCTCAGCTCAGAGCTCACAAAAATAAACTCGAGTCCTTGAATTAGCTCTTTGCTAACATAGCGAGCAGCCAGTCAAGCTCTTCTGGCTGCCGTGGCCGTCGTCAACCCAGCACTTTGGTGCCTATGGGGACCCTGTAGAGCAGGAGACGTGCTGCATCCTCCATGAGGCCAGATGTCAGGAGGGCAAGCTGCTGAGAGAAGGCTGGGAGGAAGCCAATAGGGGGTTGCAGGGGAGCCAGGCATTACCCAGGGGGCCTAGGCACATGGTGGTCTGTGGTTCTGGGCAAGTGGGCACAGCTACATGAATACCAGCATGGGATGGCACCAGCTGTAATCTGAGCCACAGAGTCAGCGGCTCCTCCATCTGCTCATATCCGAGCTTGTTCCTGTCCAAGAAGGTGTCATGTCTAGCTTTGGGCCAGCACCGTTCTTTCTTTTATCTCAATGAGTATTCACTGATGAATTTTATACTCTAGCCGGGCAGTGGTGGCGCACACCTTTAATCCCAGCACTCGGGAGGCAGAGGCAGGTGGATCCCTGGGAGTTTGAGGCCAGCCTGGTCTACAAGAGCTAGTTCTGGGACAGGCACCAAAGCTACAGAGAAACACTGTCTTGAAAAACCAAAAATAAATAAATAAATAAATAAATAAACAAACAAATAAATAAATAGAAATTTTATACTCTAAGGGTCAAAAATTCCCTGTATAAAGCCAATTGGGTAGGACATATCTGCAATCCCAGTACTTGAGAGGCTAAAGCAGGGAAACTACAGACAGGCCTGAGGCCAGGTTAGGCTACAAAAAAGAAAAAAAAAAACTACCTCAGAAGAAAAAGACAAACCTACCCACTCCCCTTACCCTAAGAATGCTGCCCCTTGCAGAAGCAAGCTAGGTGACCAGTTTTCCCCTCAAAGGCAGAAGGAAACAGGCGCTAAGAGATGAGCCCATGTGACCTGCTTCGCCTGGAATGTTCTCGGGAGAAACCTGTGTAATTATAATCATGTTCTCTTTCATTCTGAAAATTATTCCAGTATGACAGATGAATTATGTGGTCACTCCAACAATGTGCACGGCTTTAAAGGGATGCAAGATTTTTTTTTTGCAGGAACTCCGGAGACATCACGGAATAAGTAACATTTGAATGTTACTTATAATTATAGAATGGGCAGCTACGAGAGCATTGGAAGAGCGGGTCCAGCCTGGGATAAACACAGGCTTGGTGGGATCAGGGAGCAGAGGCTGTATAGGAGGGAAGAACACATCTGAGCCACAACCTAGGCCACAATCAGCAGACCTTTCCTGCAAAGGTTCAGACAGTAATCTCTTCTAGGATATTGCACAGCTACTGGGTTCAGCTATGCCATAGAGTGGGAAGCAGCCATAGATAACAGTCAACAAATGGGTGTGGCCAGATTCTAATACAACTGTCTTCACAGAAACAATCAGTCTCTATTCGTCCATCTTAGCCTTGGTGGCTTTTAATGAGAATATGCATTTCCCAGTTTTAGAGGGTTGTAAGTCCCAGATAAAGGGACAGCAGATTCAGTAAGGGTTCACGCTGTGTAGCTGATGCTTATGTTGTGGAAGAGCTAGAAAGCACCTATTAAGCTCACATATATATGGACATGGTCCCATCCAGGAGGATGGAGCCCTTGTGACTGCTTCTACAAGTCCCTACCCCTTCATGTCACCATAATGGGATGAAGTCTCTTTTTCTTTCCTTTTTTGTTTTGTTGTGTTTTAAGACAGGGTTTCTCTGCATAGCTCTGGCTGTCCTGGAACTCACTTTGTACAACAGGCTGGCCTCAAACTCAGACATCTTCCTGCCTTTGCCTCCCAAGTGCTGGAATTAAAGGTTTGCACCACCACCTGGGTGGGATGAGGTTCCAACATGAGCTGTTCAAGTCACATTCAGGTCATGACAGTGTAACCTGCCAGCTCTCCCCTCTGGGTACATGAAGAAGAGTCATAATAAGCTTGGAAAGTTAGGTAGGAGCAGGGTTATAAAAGGTTTCAAACATATGTGTTAAATATGTATCTTATTTTTTAATAAGGGCGTGAGAACAGATTGTCACCTGAAGCCTTAGGATTTGATCTTGGTGTTCAGATAACACTGAAGGGAAGCACGGAGCTGCAGTGGAGGAAACAGGATGGGGTTTGGGGACTGAGCTCTTCCTTGGAGACACATAGGGCTGCTACTCTTCATCCTTCAGGAACATTCCTCTCATTCCAAATTTCCCTCCTGTTCCCTAGGCTCTAAGGGTGTAGAACACCCTCTCTTCTTGCTCCTCGGTGGATGCTGAATGCAGGACTATAGGAAGCACCAGCTTTCTTCCCCTCCCTTATGCTCCCCCAAGCCTTCTAGAGTGAGTGGTCCTCTTCCTGCTGAACACTCCAGCAGACCAACCTGAGATTTCCTTCACACTGCAGAAAACTCGACTTCCCAAGGTTTCCAGAGAGGAAAGAATGTCTAGACCCTCCGGGTCACATCTTGAGGTCCTCCCCTAGGACGGTATCCTCTGTCTTGAGGATACCCTCAAGCAGGATTCCCTCTCCCTGTGTTGCCTTCCCATTTGTGCCTGTGCCCCCTCTTCTTCCTCCCAAAGCTTCACATTGGATGAAGTCATGGGGAGAGGTCTGTCTAGACTCAGACACAAAGTTTAAGGAGACCCCTAAAATTCAGTCATCAAACGAAATAATATTTAATGCAATTGCTTTAAAATGTAAAATAAAAAGAGAAAAAGAAAAATTAATGACACAAATGCATGGTAAGCAAACTATAATAAATTAAAACAATTCTGTTGACATATAATCATACATGTTCATAGGGCACAATACAGTATGTTGATACATGTATGCATGAAATAGGGACCGTGCTACAGGTTTTTCCTTTAGCTTCAGTGAGAGTAGCCAAGGTGTGGCCACTGTGCTGGCCTTACTGGGTTCCTCCAGTCTTGGTTCCTTCTCTTGAACGTTGTGCCTGAGATGAGCACCTCACTTACCTGCATTTAGCCCATGACCCGAGGAGATGCCAGAGGGACAGCAGATGTGGTAGAGAAGGAGTGTGTTAAACTCTGCACAGATAGCATAAGAAGCTTCCTCCTCCTTATCCCAGCAGGAGAGGTTTCCCTTGTCTTTTCTTTCCTCCTCAGATGCCTTGTCGCAGGACCTGTTTCCCTATAGATGCCTTCTTGTGTCCTTTGAGTTTTATATCCATTGGGCTCTCAGACTCTGGCCTGTTTTATGATTTTAAAGTTACTGGAGGAATTTAATTTTTCTGCCTTTTATTTTGCCTTTTCAAAAACTAGTGTTTGTTAATGTTTGGTTTTTGGAGGTGCTGGTGATCAAAGTCAGGGCCTTACACATCCCAGGCAAGCATTCTATTTCCCAAGCCCTTCCTAGTATATAGTTATACAAAATAAGGATCTTAGCCAGTCTGGGTCACTGGGCCAGAACTATAATCTCAGTTCCTATGGGGGCTAAAGTATGGGGATTATAATTGCAGGGTCAGCCTGGTGCCTGGGCTTGTTCAAAGTCAGCCTGTGCAACTTAGTAAAACCAGTTCTGTCTGTCTGTCTGTCTGTCTGTCTGTCTGTCTATCTATCTATCTATCTATCTATCTATCTATCTATCTATCTATCTATCCTCTCTCTCTTCTTTTTTCTTAAAACATGGTCTTACTGTGTAGCCCTGAATGTCCTGGAACAAACTCTATAAACAAGGCTAGCCTCAAATTCAAGAGGTCCTCCTGCCTCTGCCTCCCAAATGCCAAGATTTAAAGATGTGCACCACCACTCTAAGCTAGCCCTCAACATTTAAAAGAAGCAAAAAAAAGTTGGATGTGGTGGTGCAAGCCTTTGATCCCAGTACTCAGAGTTAGAGGCAGGCAGATCTCTGTGAGTTCGAGGCCAGCCTAGTCTACAAAGCGAGTTCCAGGACAGCTAGGACGGTTACAAAGAGAAACCCTATCTGAAAAAAAAAACAATAAATAAATGAATAAAATAAAGTAAGAGAAGCAAAAAGACAGCTGTGAATATGGTCCAGTGGCCAGTGGTTTGCCTTAGCATATGTGAGGCTCTGGATTCAGTCCCAGTTCTAAAAAAAAACAGCAGACAAGATTTCATCATGAAATTTTCATATATGCAGATAACGCACTTTCATCATATTGATTTAGCTGTATTTTATACTTTTCTGTTGCCATGAAAAAAAATGACCAAGGTAATTTGTAGAAGAGTTTAATTGTGCTCACAGTTCCAGAGGGATGAGAGTCCATCGCAGATGGAAGGCATGGCAGCAGGAACAGGAAGCTAAGAGCTTATGTCTTTAACCACACGGACGAAACAGAAAAAGAAAAATGGGAAGTAGAGGGGCTTGGCCTTTCCTCTCAAAACCTACCCCAGTGGTGCACTTCCTCCAGCCAGGATGCAGCACCTAAATTTTTCCTCCAAAACACTGTCAACCAAAGACCAAGAATTCCAATGCCTGACTGTGAGGAACATTTCCCTTTGAAATCACCACGCCCAGCCATCGCTTGTCTGCCTCCCGCTCCCATGTCAGCTCAGTGAAGAGCTGTTGACTCCTGATACTTTACTCTCTGTCTTTTGCCTTCCTGCCATTGTTGTCACCTGACACGGTATTTTATTTATAAAGCTCCTCTGTTGTCTCATGATTGTCATCTCTGCTCCCACCTCTCTCCCAGCCAAGTACAAGCCTCGTAAATGCCAGGCTTTTTATCACTTCTGGTCACGATCCTGAGCAGTTCCTCACACAAAGCAGATGTTCAACTAACACCTGTTGAGTGAGTGGATCTTAGTTTAGTTCCCCTTTCTTTCATCCTGCCCTCCTCCAATAGCCAAAGGGGAGCTCGTCTTTTTCCTAAAGGAAGGACCTTCTTTCCCCAGGTCCCCCAGGTCTCTATCCTAAGCCACACACAATTCAATCATTATTCAACCAATCTGACTTAGACAGTTAAAAAAAATGGCCAGGCAGTGCTGGGGCATGCTTTTAATCCCAGCACTTGGGAGGCAGAGACAGGCAGATCTCTGAGAGTTTGAGGCCAGCTTGGTCTACAGAATGAGCTCCAGGACAGCCAGGGCTGCACCGAAAACCCTGTCTCAAGAAAAAGAAAGGGGAGGGGGGCGTATTAGTTCAAACTCTAGGGCTTTCACAGCTTTGTGTTATTACAGTTTTAAATAGGGGTGACTCCATGGAAGTTGGATCAATGCTGATTCTTTCTGTGACAGAAACCAAGACACATAATCTCAGTTTTGACTTCTCTGTCTGTTTACTGGAGGTGTTGATTGTAGCACTATAGCCTTCCAGCTATTGTGCATCTCACACAGAAAGCCAGCGGACATGACCGGACATGCTGTGGGATGCATAAACGCTCTAGCAGATTCAGAAGGATGGAAAGTCTTACTAATGTGACATCAAGGCAGAGCAAGGCGGCCCCTGATACAGACAGCGCTGGAAGTGACCGTCAGTTCTAACCTTATTGACATAAGGAGAAACTGAGGCTCAGAGCAGTGTAGTACAACACATGCTAATCCCTGTGCAGTTTCTGGCCTCTTTGAGTTTTCATGTGTTCATTCTATAAGAATGAGCATCCTGGGCTCTACTTGAGCCTACATCACAATTCTCCATGATGAGAAAAGAGTTCTTGGTTCTCTGGACCTTGCCAGTTCAGCCCTATGCGAGCAGCTTGGAGAGTTTGGCGTCTTAGGTGTATCCCTTCTCCATCCCCTCTGTTGCTGAGTAGCATCTGGAGCGGAGTTATGGACATTTCATTTCCCTTTATTTTTGTCCTTCCTCTGCTCGCCTCAGAGAAGGTTCTGGTGGAGGCCTGAGTGAGGCACAGGGTATAAATCTCCCTGAGTGGAGCTGTGCCTTGGGCAGCAGGTCATCTGGTTGCCGCCATCTCCTGTGAAGTGTGATCACACAGGAGGGAGCAGGGCCCTGACTCAGGTGGGGCCCTGAGCGATTAATCTCTTCGATGACATGCTTCTGGTGCATTCCTTAACGACTGAGATTTTCCTAAATGGGAAAATTGCAGTTTTTCCCAGAGACTATAGAAGGGGGGATATCAGGACCATGCACTGTGTAGCAAGTGTGTGTATGGGGGGGGGGGCTGCAGATCCCCTGACTTGGAATGCTTTGACTTTTTATTGTTTGTGACTATGACCATGAGCATGAACCAGAATCTGTGCTTTTGTGTGTTAGGGGAGGGCAGGTAGAGAGGGAGGGAGGAGAGAGAAATTGACTGTGTGTGTGTGTGTGTGCTCTCTCGTGTTCGTGCGTGTGTTGTCCTTACCATTGTCATTGTGACTACGTGGAGATCAATGTGTGTTTCTTTAAAAATATGTATTTCTTTTTTTCTGCATAAATTACTCCATGTAAAGGCCATCCGGAGATCAGTTCCTGGCATCCCTTCTCAATAAAGCAATATTATCAGAGCTTGGTCCCAAAACTAGTCCCAGGAGAAGCTTTTCCTACATCCTTTGTCAAACGAAATGTCACTGACTCACCAAATGATGAGAAGAAAAATTATTCTTATTTATTTCCCTGGTGAGGTAGAAAAGCAACTCTGCTTCTCGACATCTGACCCATGGCTAGGTGGACAGGTGGGCAGAGGGGCATGTGTACGGGTAGACAGGTGGGCAGAAAGACAGGTGGATAGGTGGACAAGTGGGCAGGGGACAGGTGAACAGAAAGATAGGTGGGCAGGTAGGTAGGTGGACAGGTGGGGAGAGGGGCATTGTGCAGGTGGGTAAGTGGGCAGAAAGACAGGTGAACAGGTGGACAGGTGTTCAGGAAGGGGGCAGGTGGATAGAGGGACAGGTGGGCAGGGGCCAAGTGGGCAGGGGGCAGGGGGGCAGGGGGCAGGTAGGCAGAGGTGGGCCGAGGAGCAGATGGGCAGGTGAGCCGAGGCATGGGCACTGAGGAGCTATGCTAACAGGCTGCACCATAACTCTTGGGCCCTGCTCTTTCATTTCTCCCCTTACCTAGCCTTGTGACTTTGGGAAAGTCACTTGATTTCCCTAACCTCAGTTTCCGTTTTAACATGGGACTGGTATTGTCCATTTCACAGAGTGATATGAGGATTAACAACTAAACTGATAATATCCCTCCTTGTGAAGGAGATCAGCAATGTAGTCTGTTAATATGGCAGTCCTCTGTTGAACATATATATTTATATATGTTTTCATCAACAGATATTTGTTAAATACCTGATATACACAAAATACATATTGAGATCTCAGGAGTTATGTGGGGTTGAGATTCTTCTGAGGATTAGCTAACCCAGTGGATGCTAGGAATGCAGACATCTTATCCTCCGAGCAATCTGAGCTGGTGCGGTAAGAGCTAAAGACCTGTTCACAGGAGATGCTAGGGCTAGAGCCATCTTTGCAGTGTGAAGCAGGGTGTGTATAGGGCAGGAACAGAGCTGGACCAGGAGGTTCCTGCCAACCAAACTATAGCAGTGGGGAGGTAGAGGAAAGGCATGGCTGACTCCAGCTGGGTCAGAACAAGGACAACTTAATGCTGTCAAGATGTACTCACCTTTCCCTGCTTCTGGAGAAAAGTGTTTCAGTACCTAAGCGGAGTCGTCCATCAACCTAAGGAGTGAGGAAGCAAGGTTCAGGGATGAAGATCTGATGACTGGGAAAAGACTTTGGTAGGGAGGCTGTGGTGAAGGGAGCTGGACACAGGCAGGGCTTTGCAGATTTTCAGCGTTGAGGTCTTCTGCTAATAGTCCAAGTTTTCCCCCAAGAAATAAAACCTTGTGGGGCAAATTTAAGGGTATCTTTAAAGCTGGGGTGGGAGAGGATGGTCTTGTCCTGCTGAAAAGGATACTTTCCTTTCCATGATAGGCTCTGTCTCCAGTCCTTCCCACAGCTCATTCCTCTGTCTGGCCAAACTCTGGCCAGATCTCTTGACTGCTCTTGGCATTCCTATTCGTTTGTCCATTTCTTAACTTCATAAACACACACCGAGTGGGACGTAAGGCTAGAGATGCAATGTGGGAAATCTTAAGTCCTTGTTCTCCGGACGCTCAGTGCGTCACTGAAGGACACGTGTAGGAACATATGAAAATAATTCAATGAGACAGCCTGTAGGGCGTGGCTAAGAACTTCAGACTTTCATCCTGGAAGTATGATCCTGATTATCGGGAGAGCAGAGGGGAGGGAGGGATTCACCCTAGGTGGGGAAGGGTAGCCTGAAAGAAAACTCTGGAGAGCTGAATCTTTAATAAATCAATCAATCAATCAATCAATCAATCAATCAATCAATCTATGGTTTGAAATCTCTTACATCCGTTTTTCATGTATATTAATACTTTAGTTTAGATTTTTGTGTGTGATGCTGGAGACCCAAACCAAAGCCTTGCCTATGCTCTCAAATACTGAGCAATATACCCCTCTGTGTTCACACATTTGTACGCATAAACATTGTTACTGATCGCTCAAGAGTAAACAAACAAACCAAAACCAAAACCTCTAGGCTTCTCCTTTACTGCCTTCTTGTATCTATTCTGAAGGCAGAATTCCAAGTCTCAAGATTAAGGGTGAGAAGCATTAGGGAGATGTCTTATCAGGTGAAGGAGCCCACTGACAAGCCAGAGGATCTGAGTTTGATTCCCCAGTACTCACATGATAGGAGAAAATTGACACAAAATTTCTGAGCTCCATACTAGGATGCATGCACGTCCACACACACAGATGATTAATAAAATGTAGTATAAAATTCTTAAGTATTGCAAGTTTGAGAGTTTTGAAACCAAAGAGAAGGGTGACTAGCAATGATGAAAAACAATTTTATGGCCGTAGTGATAGATAGCTAAGCAAGTGCTTGCTTGCTTGCTTGCTTCCATGCTTGCTTGCTTAGGTCTCTTTTGTATTTTTAAGGCAGTTTTGGGTTTTGAAAGACAGTGTGACAAAACTCAAAAAGAACTGGGCTGGAGCCAAAAGATACGGCGAAAGTCTGCCTTTATGAACTGCATAAGGCCTCACTTCCTAGGCAACTTCAAGAGTTTACAAGCCACCGAGTAAAACACCACAGACGTACCATTTTATGTTGGCCATCCCTTCCAGTATACTCCTGTTATTATTTGTTAAGACTTTTCTTCAATCTCATTTATAACATGAATAGTTACAGCATAAAACAGCAACCGAGTATGAAAACACGCATATAAGTGACTTACAGGGACAAGTTGAGAAAGTTACCCAGTCGGATGCAAGGAGTTAGGACTGGCGAATAATTTACACAAATTTAGACTGTTTCATGAGCGATGCATTTCTGCAGTTTAATGCTCCTTTTCCTACTTCCGTTAAATATGTTGACTCTGAAAATGTGCAATTAGTACAGGAAAAACTATTTCAAGGATTGAGATTCAGAAGCCGAAATCAGAGAACAGCAATGGTAACAACAAACCCCAGTGGTTTTAGGCTATGTCATTTCTATAACAAAACAAAGATCACCCGTGTGGTCAATATAACTCCTACTACAGGTCACAGTAACCGATGACAGACATGAAGAGCTGACTCTTGAAGGATGGGTAGATTCTTACTAAATGATGTCTAAGCGTACCATTGCTATTACTACTATGAAGGACAAGCCACTGTCTATTAAAGCCCTGCTCCTCGTCACTGCAGAGCCACTTACTCCCCCACTAAATGCACCATGTATGTGATATAATACCATAGCATCCTCAGAGATACCCATGAGCTCGGAACTGATGCTCCTGTTTCTCAGAGTAGGGAAAGATGTTCCTGTGCAGCTTATTCAGGTTACATGGGAGGAAGAGTAAGGCCTGGCATCGAACCCACGTTTGACCAACACCACTTCTCTATGCTAGTTTTCTCACACTCGGGGAGTGCAGGAAGCATGTGAACCCATCTTCAGTTAAAAGCAGTCAATTCAGGACACAGTGAAGCATAGAGAATTGCAATGCCTTCGGCAATTAATACTGATAGCTAAGTAGGCAAACTCTTGACTGAACTGCTTCGGCGAGGGCATTGATCTGAGTTAATATTTTCTAGTAACGTCTTCTCTCCGCGTGACAAGAACGATAGTTTGCATGACCGATACAGGCTCAGTGCTAACCTAGGCATGTACAAGAAATAAAGACCCAGGTTGATGATGCCACCAGGGAGATTGCGTTTCACTTAAAGAGCTGAAGTTCAGAAAATACAGAAAGCCTAAGGGCCCATCATAGACAGGGCTCTAAGGAGCAGACCTTCATCTGTGGACCAGGGATAAGACTGGAGATAACCTTAGGGTTTGGTAGGAACTAGAGGCAGGAAGACAGATGTGCCGGGCTCTCTAGCAGGGAACAGGATGCGCAGGCCAGTGTGAACTAGATATTGGGTGTTGAACAGGGGCAGCCTCTCTCAGCTGGGGCAAAGGTTCAAGTTCAGAAGTACCAGGGATTAGATCAGAGGACAAGGTTCAAACTGATAATGAAGGACAAGAGAGAAAACTTAGGAAATCTAGACTTGCATCTTCTGGGCCTTGAAAAGCTTCTGGGGTTTGCACAGAAGAGACATGGTGAACCAAGGCTGAAGATGGCTCGCAGACTCCCAAAGAGCACCTCTGCTCCTCAACATTACAGTCAGGTCCCTGGAGGCCGGAGTCCTTGCTCTTGCTGCATCCTAGGCCTTCCTTAGGGTGACAGTTTGGCTCCGCGGATTATCGGGAATTCTTAGAGATGGGATGGTATTTTCAAGCTCAGCTTTTTGTCTGTAAAAGGCGAAGAGGCCAACAATAGGAATGATGGTGAAACTACTTTCAGACTAGGGAAAGACTTTGCCCAACATCACAGAACATATCTGTGGGTGACCGGAACTGGCAGCCATACTTCCTTAGCTTGCACACACTAACACGGAAGGAAGGATGTCCCCCATTGGGAAATTGATGCAGGGATGTGGTAGGCAAACTACGTTGTCACAGCCATACTTACTGAAGTGGTGGCCATTAGCTGGGCTCCGGATTGAGTGCAGTCTCTCTCTAGGCATTGAGTACTAGGACAGACACCAGGGTGGAGGAACGTCCCCAAGTGGAAGGGATAGGCTTTCTCTTTGGGTCCCTGACCAGAGATTCCAGCCGCTGTCCTGCACTCTGCGAAAACATCCAAGCACAAGTTGGCAAAATAGGTAAAGGCATTCTCTGGGGAGCTGCCTTCCCTGGCAGAGATGAACGTGGGCCGTAAGGCGTGGTCTGGTAGAACTAAGAAGCTGCAAGCTTTACTCTGGTGTTTTGGACAGTAGTAAGGACGAAAGGGGCTTTATCTTCAAGTCAATGCTCTGGTCCTTTCTTGTCTCCCAAACTTTTGAATTTTCCTATCAGGTCCCACAGGGCTCGGTTCTCTGGGTGTCCTTCAAGTCTGCCTCCATGACTCAGTCCTGTCCCTCAGGCTGTCTGTCTAGCTTCAGCCCAGGATCAGGCGGTACTGACCGAGGCTGCCCGTGAAAGGAGGAGGACTTTGAATGGTGAAGAATAGGATGGTGGGGGCGCTGGCCCGGGTGAAAAGGGAGCAGGCTGAGGGCTGAGGTGGCTGAGTTAGGACGGTTGGCAACCACACATC
Source organism: Microtus ochrogaster (assembly GCF_000317375.1). NCBI lineage: Eukaryota > Metazoa > Chordata > Mammalia > Rodentia > Cricetidae > Microtus > Microtus ochrogaster. The sequence goes on along the minus strand of NC_022012.1, from coordinate 30,590,053 downwards.
TGCAGCCTCTTTTCTCCCTTCCGCCCTCTTTCTGTCTTTCATCTTCCTCGGAGCTTTGTGACATGTGAGCTGCCCTCCTTATGCTCGGAGGAATCACTGCCAGTGACAGAAAGGAGATTATAGGCTATATTTCTGCCTCCGAGCTTCCTGTGGGCGGTAGGGAAACAAGCGGAGTTCGCTGCTTGTCAGTTCTGGGAAAGGAGAAATCTATGTATATTGTAGCCCTGAAGCTGTGTCCCACGCAGGGGCATGCCGGTGTCACCTCTGATCATCCTCCTTCTCGCTAACGTGCATTTTATTAATCCCAGAGCTGGAGGCAGGTAGGCTTCTCTTGACTAACGCTGGTCTGAATCCTATCCGAGGAATCCCAGCATCACCCCAGGGCAGGTAGAAGAGCAGCTAGAGCAGAAGTCAGAAGCCTGTGACTGTAGCAGGACCTCAGGAGGACACTCTTCCCGACCCGCTAACATGCACACTCTCTAGGGTCACAAGGAGCTCGATGAGAGACAGAAGCCGGAGGACATGAGAAATAGACAGGGTTTCTTACCTTGCTTAGCTCTGAACCTAGGCCTGCCCCTGACCTCATCTCTATGTGCCTGACAGAGGAGAGGATGGTAAAACAGCAGCCAGAAGCAGCACCGAACACACATGGCAGTACTTCTCACCCAACTTCGAATATGAAATCTACAGGACAGGAAGAGAAAAAGGAAGGAAGGTGGAGCAGGGGGGAGGAAGAAGAAGGTTGGAAGGGGGAGGAGAGGAGAGAGGTTGGGGATTGATTGACTCATCTTTGGGCTCAGGCCCAGGCTCCTGGTAGATTCTTAATACACAAGCTGAATTGAAGAGATTTGCAGCTTCACAGGAGAAGGAGGAGGTATCACAAACAATAGCTCACAGGGGTTCTTCCATCTGCCACACCGGTCTCAGAGGCGTGGAGCACAAAGGGGGAGGATAACTTTGAAAGGGCTCCAGGAACGGCCCCCTAAGCATGCCCACCTCTCTCTTCCCCTCCCAGGAAAACAACACTGAGTACGCACTGCCAACTGCCAGCGTTTGCTTTGCCCTGGTAAGACAAACAAGAACGAAGAGGGCAAGCTAGGGAAATGGGATGTATGGAACCTCACTTCTAGGAGAAACGGTGCAAACATACCTGGGTTGGGCTTTCCTAAGCCCCATTATCCACACTTATAAAATGGGAACAACTACTTGGCAAGGAAAAAGATGTTTCTCTTACGCCCCTGGTAGGGCATGAACATGACCCTCCTTCAGGGACTCTGTGGAAGGCCTTTAAAAGGAGGGCAGCCTTGGACTTGGCAATTCCACATGAAATCACCCTAGGAAAATGAGCAGGAGTGGGGTAAAAGTCAGCTGGCGAGAATGGTCATTATTTGCTGATGGTAGAAAAACCGGAAATAATCTAAACAAAATAAAATAAAACTTTAGATGGATAATTACAGCACATTCATAAAATATAATCTTATATAACTATTAAAATGAGTTCTGCTAGGCGGTAGTTGTGCATGCCTTTAATCTCAGCACTCGGGAGGCAGAGGCAGGTCGATATCTGTGAGTCCGAGGCCAACCTGGTCTACAAAGCAAGTTCCAGGACAGACAAAGCTACACAGAGAAACTCTGTCTTAAAAAAACTAATAATGGGGCTGGAGAGATGGCTCAGAGGTTGAGAGCATTGCCTGCTCTTCCAAAGGTCCTGAGTTCAATTCCCAGCAACCACATGGTGGCTCACAACCATCTGTGATGGGGTCTGGTGCCCTCTTCTGGCTTGCAGGTATACACACAGACAGAATATTGTGTACATAATATTAATAAATAAATAAATATTTAAAAAAAAACTAATAATGATGATGATGATAAAGAAATTCCCCTTACAGAAAGTTGTACTATATTGTCAAATACTAGATTCTGTGTTAATATGGTACTATTTTAAGAAACAAGCATTTTGTTTCAAATATCAAATGTTGGCCATCTTATTATATCATTACAACTAACAGCTTTACTTCTCTTATTTATCTATTTTCTATAATAAGCAAATGTGTTTTGTAAACGTGATAAAATATTACTTCAAAGATTAATTTTAATAATGAAATAAAGTATTTTCTATTAATGTACTTTGGAGACTGAGAACCTGTAAGATGTGGTTTCTGGCTCTGAGGTTGGCAGTTTGGAAAGAGATGACCGTAGCATGAGACAGAATATGGCAAGAGCTTGCAGAGAATGACAAGCAGCGTGTTACTTAGAAACACAGGGGAAGAAAAATTACTTTCGGCTGCTGAGGCAGCCACCAGAGTGTTTGAGATGAGCATTAAAGAACGGCTAGGGTCCTATCAGGTAGAACTATAGAATGGAAGCATTGAGGGAACTGGACACTGTGGGCCCCCTGTGGCAAAGGAGAGTGGTTCTGATTGGGTAGAGAGCAGTGGACCCCTGGGTATAGAGAGGAGGATACACCTAGACAGAGAGGATCCCAAAGCAGGCACCCAGAAAGCTTTGCTAGTGTGCTTCTGAGCGCCTCCGATAGCAAGATACCCTTGGGTGTCCTGGTGGCAGAGCAGCTATAAGCCCATGAAAGGCTATGACTTCCTTCTCTTACTGTTTGTATGGATGCACTGAGGGTTGATGGCACACACCAGCAGGAGCATGACGAGTGTGACCAAGGAGGATGGCCTGTCTAGGTTGTGCCACAGGGGATGGAAAGGAGGAAAGATGGTTCTTATCTCTGATTACGAAGTGATGAGAAGAGATAGTGTCGGGGAGTGAAAATTACGTGAATCTCGGAGAAGAGGAGTCAGAAATGCCTCCCAGGTTTGCAGCCTCTGTGTCCAGAGCCCTGGGACTCATTACAGAGTTCACAGACAAGGTTACATGGAGGAGGAGGGTGAAGGCAATGAGACAGGAGTAATTTGGCACTAACAGCGCCCCATCCTCCATTGGTGCTGATTTCTCTGGCCTCCCAGGGGCCAGAGAGACCTGCAAATGTGTCTCGGTGTTCTTCATCTCCTCTTGGGAGGAGTGAGGGGCACAAAGAAGGCAGGGAGATTGTATTAACCCAGAGGGCGTTTGTTAGTGGAAACACAATGGCTACCTGTTTACTCTAGGAACATCTCTCAAGCTCACCCTATCCCAGTACACCTTATTCTCTCTTGCCACTGGGAATTCTGACCTCCCTGGGGATCCTGGATGTTGTCTGTCTGCCGCCCTCACCTCCCCAGCAATGTGTACACACACACACACACACACACACACACACACACACACACACACACACACACACACACCAGGCAGGAAAGCCTTGTTGCTCAGGCCGATGTCTAGTTTCTGTTTCTCTGCTGCAACCCCAGCCTGGGCTGCTTTTCTCGGCCCCTGTTGTCATGTCTCTTGTTACTTACATTCTTTATTGAGGTGCAAATGTGTTTTCACTAAGCTGGTGTTAACTAAGAAGGGGCTGCTGAGGTTATAGATGCATTTGCTGCAAGGACAGGGCTAAGGCTCTTGGACGGAGGAACGTCCTGTTGTTGCCTTGGAAGTACAGCTTCGAGTAGCCCTGCTTCATGCTGACTCCTAATAGAGCCTTCTTGGAGTCAACTCATCCTTAGGAGAAAGTCACGGGGTGGATAGGAAATATCTGGCTAGACCTAATGGCAAGGCTGACCACCCAGACTCAGCCTCAGACGTCATGGTTCATTTCAAATATTAGGAAAATTAATTCACTCGACCCTAAAAGTAACCTTTAAAGGCAGCCAGCCAAGGCCCCCATTAGGCCTCAGGTTATCTTTCTTTGGTTCTGGTCTATTTCCTCTCCTGTCTTTTCCTCTCTATTTTCCTGTTTTCCTCAAGGCCCTCCCATCTTCGGACTGCTAGGCTAAGCCTGCCAGTCAGCACCTGGACCCAAAGCTCAGCATCAGACCTAAAGAGCACACTGCTCTGCTCCTTCTGAGTTCCCATCTTACAAGGTGTCAACTTGTCCCAGGGTCCAAATTCACTCCTAGAGACCTCTCTGCTAACGGGTGGGAAGCTGTAATCAACCTGAGGTCAGGAAACCAGACAGGCAGCAACAGGGCAAGTCCAGATGTGACAGAGTTTGGAGCCTACAAAGATGTGGGCGAGGCTCAGCAGCCATGCTGAGGAGAGAGAGTTGAACGGCAGCAGTTACAGTTGGAACGTACGCAGCAGAAATAGAATCTATTCTTTCTATAATAAGATGCTGGGGGCTTCAGACCTTCAGACCCTGAATTTTCTACAACCCCTTGCCTGCCAGAGTAAACAACTTGTTTTCCTGTGCTTGTAGCTGCTCTGGGCATGAGACCCTCATGAGTTCCTGATGGCAGGGGAGTGGTTTCTTGTGGGCTTGCAGCTGAAAAATTTCAAGAGCTAGGCCTTCGACATTAGTCAAGGAGAGCCTATATAAGCTGCCCTGGAACACAATTAAAGGGGCATTCTTGTTTCAAGGATGACCCATGTGTCTCTCTCTCTCTCTCTCTCTCTCTCTCTCTCTCTCTCTCTCTCTGTGTGTGTGTGTGTGTGTGTGTGTGTGTGTGTGTGTATGTGTGTTTCAATCGCCAGCCCCTTGCCCAACTCGATAACCGTCCCATAATGTATGGGCCAAACGTTATAATAAGACATGTCCTGGGGAGGAGGAACTGGGTGAGAGAGCCCATTCCTTTGTGAGGATACCCTCCTGAAACCCACTGTCCCCTTCCTTCTGCAGGTGCTCTCTCCGTGGCTCACAAGAAGCATTTCTGGCCCAGCTGGAAGTGAGAAGAAAGGGTGAACCTCCTGAAGACCATCCCAGAGGCAGTGGGATCACCCAACAGTAAGATATGCTTTCCTACCCTTTGACGTGTGCTGAAGCCTCCACCCCAACACACACACACACACACATACACACACACACACACACACACACACACACACACACACACACACACATATTGTTCTTCCCCGAAAACCTCCTCTAGCAGCAATTGGCCGCCTGAGCAGCTATTTAGCAAAGACAGCCTCTGATATCAAGCACTGCCTGCATCTTTCATGTCTTTCTGCCACCTCCCTAGCCAGGCCTGTTGTGAGCTCTCTGTTGCTCTTCATCTTCCATGGGGTACGGGTGAATGGCTGTTGCACACACCTGTGATGATGACTGCGTTTGCACAGTGCTGGAGCAAGTGTCACCCAGAGATGTTGGTGACAAAGGCCAGTCCCCTAGTCAGAGAACCTTACCCTGTGAAGCAGGTGAGAACTCACACATGTGCACCCCAAAGGACTTGATGAATGGGAAGGGAAGAAAACTGCACCCCAAGGGTTTATGATGGGTTTGGAGAAGGAGTTCCTTGAACTGGATTAAGCACTTTGAATAGAGAACTCGCATTCAAGCCTCCTAGCAGGCATGGGTGCGGGTTTTATTGTTGTGGTTTAGTTTTTCGGTTTTTTAACTCCTTTCAGATCCCACAGACTTATGTAGCAGTGTGGTTAGCGATTTATAAGTCCATTACCCAAAACCACCCCTTTGTCTTCCTGTATGCCGTGACTGGGATTGGGTCTGTTATGGTGAGATCTAGTCCTGACTCCCAAGGAACCTGTCTGGGATTTTGTGTTTTCATGATGTCTTAGGGCCCCTGTAAACCTCACCATCCTCCAGCCTTCCTTCTGAGTAATTATTGCGTGTTGCTCAGAAAAACCTGTTTCTCTTATAAAGGAGGAAGTTGGTGACACACGCAAGTGAATGTGGCTGTCCCAGTTTCCCAAGCGAGTAGTTAGTGGTCACAAGCGCTCATAGAAGAGTCTGAGGAGAAAAGAGCAGGCAGTCCTGACTGTCTCACTTCCTGTCCAGATGCACTGTGGTACTGGTGTAGTGATGGGGTCAGCATGCTTTGCCATGAGCAGACATCCACGGGGGTCAAGACAGAACTACATTTTGTGGGGGACAACTCCCCTGAAGTCATGGCTGACAGTCTTATTGGCATTTGGAGCCTGAGAACACAATGGTGTAGTTCAATGTCCATAGAGACTGGGAGAAAACCTTGAGGAATATGGAGGGCACATAAAAGATAGAAAGTCTGAACCAGGCTTGCAGATATGGTGAGCTACCGTGAGCATGTTGCCTCCTGAAGCCAAGGCGAGCGATTTTCTGTGAGACTGAGGTGGCTTTCCCCACGGACTACCTGGTAGAACTCTGCTCTCTCCTGGCTAAGGTTGTTGCTAGCCTCACACAGGCCAGCCTGCACCCCTGAGCCATCTTATAACTGCTAGTGTATGGGGAGAGAGTTCACCTGACAGACAGCTCCTATGTGGCTGTGTCTTTCTGGAGAATGGGGGGCTTCTACCAAGAAGATGGGAGTCAATTCAAATAGGAACCCAACCTCTCACCCTAGACTCCCTGACACACTGACTCACCACTGAATTGTCTCTCCAAGTGAGCGGCAGGGTGGTGTGTCCTGGAACCTAAGCACAGTTGACACTATTGCTTGGATGGGTGCTATTGGCAAGGACGATTTTTGTAGCTAATGCTGGAAGTGTGGCAATCAGAGAAGCCGCCAGCTGTCTCACTTAAATTCTTAGCTCTCGTTCTCTTTTTTTAAAATCGTTTTGCTTACATAATCCACCCCCTTTTTATTTTCTAATTCTCTCCTTGCAAAGCTGGCAGCAGAGGGGAAGGGCTGGGGTGGATGGGGTAGCAATTACACATCAGTTTGGGGAGCATTTACATTTTGCAATTACAATTTAAAAATAAGTCTCGTTAATGATCTCCACGTGTAAACGACAAACCTTAACTGACATACATATTCTCCTGGGTCTGCCTGCCTGCCTCCCTGCCACCCCCCCCACCAAGCTCAGTGGAGGCAGAAGTTCCCAGGGAGACACAGAAGGGGCTATGGAGGCTAGCTTAGATCTAAAGGACAGTGAGAGCCATTATTGTGTGCCTGAGGTTGGTTAGAGGACACAGGTGGATAATCAAAGCTAAGGGTAATCAAACCAAGGGCTCCGGTGTCTGCTCCTGCTTCTTCTCACGCTGAGTGTTGGCTCATGCCTCTGAGGTTCAGAGACTCATGGCCAGTCTCTATGTCCTTAGGAGGCGCACCATCAATGCTCAGAACTGGAGGAAAGGGACACCCTCTCCCCAAAGAGCAGGTGTTTTCCCAGGTGGGAACTTTCAAAGTCCTGTAGGGTAAACATGAGTTCTAGCCCATCCCCGCGGTCCAGTGGAAGAACCCAGGCAGTGCTACCCTGTGCAAAGGAGCTAGTTCCCTGTTCAGACTCCAGAAGGTAGCAGCACATGTTGTTCCCTCGGTGGGGAAGGACATGTCGTGTCGATGGGAGTCCTTTGATTCCGCGTAAACTCACATTTGAACTTGACCCAGCAAAGGCTCCGTTCCTAGCTGCGCTATTTGTTGGCTGCAGGACTTGGGCAAGCTCTAGAACTGGGTCTTTTATCACCATGGCCCCTTGTTCCCCTCTCCGCTCTTCCCCAATCCTTCCTTTGCTCCCTTCCTTTCTCTTTTTCTTTCTTTTATTTTTTTTCCAAGAGAGGGTTTTCGTTTTGTAACCCAGGCTAGCCTCCATCTCCTTCCCTAGCCTCCCAAATGCTGGAGCTACCTATTACAAACCCAGCTCATCATTGTCTATGTAACTAGAACAGAAACCTCTCATAGGGCCTTCACGGCAGTGACCTCACACAGTTCTGGTGCCTGGGAAATGCTCAAAAACTGTCACCTCTTGTCAAAGACCCTCTCTAGCAGTTCCAAGGAACCTTCTTTCTATACTGAATCTGTTTCTTTCGAGCTATCGTGAATACTAAGCAAAAGGGGCTTTGGCCTGATTTCTCCAGGCTTCTCCAAGCCACCTTCCTACTGGCCACTCCCAAATGCTTCTCCTCTTCTGAAAGTTTTTCAAGAGCTCAGCATCAAAGTCCTAGTCTAGGTTTCCACTGTTGGCTAGATGCTCTGCCTCCTCATGTGCAGTTCTCTTTCCTGGGCACTCCTTGGGCTGGTGGCCCTTCCTTTGCATCATCTGTCTCTGGGCCCCATGTAAGTCTAGGATCTGTGAAAGAAGAGCATGAGCCAGAGGCCCTTTAAGAAGTCATTCCTTAGCTCCCCTCCACCCAATCTCTGCGTAGATGCCATTAGTCTTCCAGGCAGCTCCACTTAGGTCAGTCTGAGCTAACACTGGCAGTCAAGGGCTCACAGTTTCTGCAAGTCATGGTCACACGCACCTGCAATCTCAGGACTGGGGAGACCAAGGCAGGAGGATTGTCAGCTTGAAACCAGCCAGGGTTACATAGTAAGACCCTGTATCAAATTGATAGCAGTAACAATAACAACAACAATAATAATCCTATATCTGATAGGATTTTTAGTGTATAGTATTATATAATATATAAATCATACTATATATTTATATAGATGTAAATCTTAACAGTGTAAAACAGACAAAAATAATATATAGTAGCATATATAATGCAATATACACAATTCTATATGATACTATATATCATTTACTATATAATATATATTCTATTCTATTAAATCATATAATATGTAGTATTATCTATCATATATGTTACTCTATATGTTACTAGTATATACATTAGAATCCTAAGTTCATGTCTCCTTTGTCTTTCATCTCTTTTTATATTTTCCCTTTTATTTTTGTGATTTTTGAGGCAGTTTCTTTCTGTAGCTCCTGGCTGGCCTGGAAATCATTATTGTAGATCAGGCTGGTCTTGAACACAAAGCAATTTTCCTCCCTCTACCTCCTGAATAATATCTCAGGCAGGCATAATCCACAATGCTTGGCCTTTCTCTTTCAACTTGATGGCATTTCCTGTTCACTATAACTTTATTTCTAATAAAATAAAACTATATACTCTATATTGTGATTCTATACACTATTATGGGTACATAAAATGTAATACTTTTAAAATGTTTTGGATTCATTTATTTTATATTTCATATGTATGATTGTTCTGTGTGCATGTGTGCATGTGTACCATATGCACGTCTGGTGCTCTCAAGACATTGGCTTCCCTGGAAGTAGAGTTAAGGATGGTTGTAAGCTGTCCCGTGTATGCTGGGAACTGAATCCGGGTCCTCTACAAGAGCAACAAATGCTCTTAACCACTGCCTGAGCCATCTTTCCAGCTCCAAATATAATGCTTTAAATACTATGTGTAATAATTTTTATTATAGGATATATATAATATATATATAGATATATAAATAAAATTTGCCTGAGCATGGTAGTACATGCTTATAATCCCAGCCCTCAGGAGGCTAAGGAGAGGTCAAGAGTTCAAGGCCAGCCTGGGCTACATAATGTGACCAGACCCTGCTTCAAAAATGAAAATGTAATGGTACACGCATTTAATAGCAGCACAGGAGGCTGAAGCAGACAGATCTCTGAGTTCCAGGCCAGCCTGGTCTACAGAGTTGAGTTCCAGGACAGCCTGGGCTACACAGAGAAAGCCTGTCTCAAAAAACTAAAAAGAAAAAAAAAGGAGAAAAGAAATGCTGTATTTAACAGTATAATATCTGGCACTATATGTAAAGCATATTATATGCCATCTCATACCGTGTGTATATAGTATAGGGGTAGTATATTATCTACATTCTTTACCTGGAGACTTAGAAGATTGGCATTCTGTTGCGTAAGTGTAGTTACCTCTAGATTCTGACTGGAGGTTGTTTAGAAGACTGAGCTATGCTGGGCAGCGGTGGTCCATACCTTCAATCCCAACACTCGGGGAGACAGCTGAATCTGAGTTCAATACCAGCCTGATCTACAGAGCTAGTTCCAGAGGGCTACACAGAGAAACCCTGTCTTGGAAACAAAACAGAACAAAATAAAACAAAAGGACTGAACTTTATTGGAAGGCATTGAACCCACTGTGGACTTGGAAATGTCACTCGGCCACATAAGCTGCTTGTGTGTTTTGACTGCAGGAAAGAGACAGATCCCCAGGGTCAGGAGCACAGTGGTCTATGACCCCCTCCCGGTCCCTCTGGATTTCCCCCTTCAGCAGTCATGCCTAGTTGCTCCTTCTTGTGCAAATACTATCCTCCTCCCCGCATTTCCTTATATGTTGTAATACGCAGAATTGTTGGTTTTGCTGGAATATCACCTCTAGATATGCTTTTTCTGTATTGCTGAATGGGAATTGAGGTGAGTTCTCACTGACTTCATCTACACCCTTGGCTGACAGTCTGGCTGAGCTCATCATCTTCCTTTCACACTGAGAAGCACCCTTGGTTCTGTGCCTCAGGTCTTCATGATGCTGCTCTAGCTTATTCTCTGCCTGTGAAGATCCATGGGAATTGTGGGCTCCATTCTTTTTCTTTGATATATTTTATGTGCATTGGTGTTTGCCAGGAGTGTCAGGTGCCCTGGAACTGGAGCTACAGACAGTTGAGAGCTGCGATGTGGGGTGCCGGGAAGCGAACCTGGATGCTCTAGAAGAGCAGTCAGTGCTCTTATCTGCTGAACCATCTTTCCAGCCCTCTCTTTGGGGGTTCAGAACTGGTATAGTTTGGGACCTAAAGCTTGCTTTGCTTTTGTCGTTCTTTTCCCCGGTCCATGGGATCCTCTTGACTCTGAAGTTACTTGTTTGGCTTCAGCTCAGGGAAATCTTCATGTATTATTTCTTTACCCTTCATTCCCTACCTCCCCCACCCCACCCTACCCCCACTCCCTGCCTCATAGTCTGTCTTCTCCAGAGGACACACCCATTGCTCACACATTGCCAGGAGCCCAGTGGTTGGTTACTGAGTCTGCTATTTGGGAACTGAATTCTACTGACCATCCTATAGCCAACTTGCTGCTTGACCTGAGCATCAGAGAGGAAGGAGCCTTAGCTGAGGAAATGCCTCCAGGAGATTCAACCCATGGTGGGTGGTACCACACCTGGGTTGGTGGTCCTGGGTTCTTTAAGAAAGTAGCTTGAGCAAGCCGTGATGAACAAGCCAGTAAGCAGCAGCCTTCATGGCCTCTGCATCAGCTCCTGCCTCCAGGTTCCAGCTCTGCTTGAGCTCCTGTCCTGACTTCCTTCAGTGATGAACAGTGACACGAAATTGTAAGCCAAATAAACCTTTTCCTCCCCAACTTGCTTTCCGTTTATGGTGTTTTGTCACAGCAATAGAAACCCTAACTAGGACACCCCACCACCCCCTTTTTTTAAGCCAACACACATGCATACAGCTTTTGTTTAAGAAATAATCCTGGTGGTTCAAGTCTCCCGCTGGGATCATTTTCTCCCTTGCACAAATCCCAGGACAAGGACTTTGAAGGTTGGCTTTCTGAGTGCCCCAGAGCCTCTACTGCTCTGACCACATACAACTAGCCACCTCAGGAGAAGAGAGCACCGAGGGGCCTGCAGAGATCGGCATCCATCCATCCCTGCTTTGGTAATTGATGCCCTTGAGGGATGTCATCTTAAATGGCGATCCCGTTTACATTTTTTCCACCCTGATGACCTTCCTCATACAGCTCACTTTCCCTGCCTACCTAGGTCACCCTGCTCCGAACAAAATGAGTCAGGATGCTTACTTTTCTTTACCTTCTGCAGCTCCCAGGAGGTTGGTGTCTGTTGTAAGTCAGAGCCTCTTAATTGGTCCTTGAGGACCAGTGGGCAAAATTATCTTCTCCACTCTTTCCTCCACCCACTGGTCCATGCCCTGACACGGGGGAGGCTTATCTTCTAGGGAGAAAGAAGGGGGGAAGAGAGGCACAAGGTTTAACTTGCTGAAGGCAGAGCCCGTTCTTTTCCATCGACATCATAACGATAGGAAATTAGTCGTCATCGCAAAGGCTCCATGTGAGCTGCACTCCTCAGACAAGTTGCTAGTGTTCAGAGAGTCTGCTGCCAATATGAAACACGTCTCCGGGTCTGATGCAGCTGGACGGGCAGAGCATGACTAAAGGTTTCCCTGGGAGAAGCCAGAGGCCTGCAGACTCCTTCCTAAGGCTGGGATAAAAGGGAAGGGGATGGCAGGAGGAAGCTAGGAGCCAGTGGGAGGCAAAGCACAGCCCAGTGATCTGCCCTTCTGTCTAACAGCTGCCTGCTTTAGAGGCTATGAGGAAACACACTATTGCTGACCTCCGAAAATGTCTCTCTCAGCCGCCCATGCGGCTGACTACCCGGAGTCTCTCTGAGCTGAGAAGGAAGGAGAAAGCTCAGGAGAAAGGCACAGCAGAGGGAACTTCTGGGGAGAGGCACGGCTAGAACATAGGCAGATGTGGCCAGAAAGGGTCACTTCCTAATTACTGAGTGCCCTGGCTTAAAACACCTAATATCGTTGAACGCCGGAAAGAAAGAGACAAGAGTCTCTGCCTTTGGATCGTTTAGAATAGGGACTCTTCTCAGTCACTGCGGATGGTCCTGGAAAACCTTGGTGGGGTGGCAAAGAAGGCTAACTACAGGGTTCCCCTTCCCTACTCTACCCAAGCCCCAACAAAGCCCTCGGGTTCATATTGACATGGAGGCACCCATAGGACCTGGATCATGGTAAGTCAGAGTTCTGGCCTCCAATGGTTGCATGTACAGTCAGGAACAGGCAGCCTGCAGCTTGAGCCTACAGGATGTGTTTTCAGAGTTCCTCCTAGACCGGGAAATAGAGCATCAGGTTCCCAACTATGCATTGCCTCTGAGATGAGACGCAGTCTTCAGCCAGACACTCATTATCTCGTGTTCATTCTTTGATTTTCTTCTTTCCCTTCCTAATTGAGCGCACAGTCCAGTCAGGGCAGGAGACTCCGGATCTGCTGTTTCCAACCCACTAAATGCCTTCCTTCCTTGTCTCGGGTTTATCATGTTACAAGACCTCCCCACCCCCAATTCTTATCTCTGGTATCAGCACTTTCTTTTTTCATCTCTTACTCATTCATTTTTCTATAAAAATAACAAGAGCAGAATGCAATCAAATATTTGCATACATTTAGACCAGCCCTGCTTGCTGCCAGGATAACTGCACCAGCAGGAAGGAGCAGCAGGGAAGAAGCAGCCCCACTGTGGGAAGGGAAGGGAAGCACATGCATTAGCTGTCAACCAAAGGCAATATGCTACACACAGAAGACACCAGCATTCTCCATGGACTGCGTGAACATCAAAGGGCAGCCTCAGTAGAGGGCCAAGTTCAAGATGGCAGCTTATTCTCATAAGCACTTTGCCTTCTCTATGCTGGTCTCCTTTCCTTTCCTCCTTCCCTGTTTTTCTGAAACATTCCTACTCGAGGTAAGGGCACAATAAAAGGTTGTCGCTATTTCTTTGGTGTTACTGTCTTACCCTCATCAAAATTCATGATGAGGGAAGGAGCCCACAAACTCATTCTTGCTGGGCACTACATGGCAGCTAGACCTAAAGGGCCTCAGGTGTGTTAGTTTTACACTTTAACAATAAGCCAAAGAAATGGATCTGTAGCCATCCAGGTGTGTGCATGAGAAAGGGACCTGTGAACTCACGTTGCGTACACTTTCAATCTCACAAAAAGTACCTAGCAAGTGGCAGCTGTAGCTGTGAGCTTGTCTCTGCTGGGGGAGCAAAGACATCACTAGGCAAGAAAGGACATGTGGCAGAGAGGGGAATTTTTGATGACTTGGAATTGTACGAAGCCACCTGTCCTGCTGTGGTGTCCCAAGTCTGACTGTTGATGCGGGCCAGGGGCGGAACGGAAAGGGAAGGGAGCCTTCATGGTCAAAGAGTGTTTGGAGCAAAATTTTGATGAAGGAATTGACACAGTTGTGAAATACAGAATACTGCCCTAACTGACAAGAAACACAGCAAAAGGTGCAGGGCACACATCTTACAGGGACAGAGGACATGTTTGCCAGAAGGAGTATGAGTCCGGGCCCAGGAAGAGACTCACTTCCCCTCATATCAGAGCTGGCATCCTTCTCCCTCTGTGGGCTGTTTCTTGGGACATCAGTTACGTAGAGTCAAGGCACATGCCCCCATTCTAGCCGCAGTGAGGACCGAGGTGGACTCCCTCTGAACCAGAGCAGGGCACCCGCTGCTAACAGCAGGACAGCGGATGGTCATAATTTAGAGCCCAGCCCAGAGATCAGTTGTTTCCAAAAAGTTGCTTCTCGATCATTTTGGTTTCCTAGAGATGAATTTAAAGACTTGGGGCCAGGATCATTCAGTCAGAGAACACAGGTTAGTGCTTCTTAGAGAGGAAAAGGCCTGGCAGACTCTCTGAAAAGGCTCTGGCTCCATGGGAATCTGAGATCCACCGAGTAATGGACTTAAGAGGCTTTGAAGTTCCCTGCTCTAGTTCCGGCCCTTCCCTGCTTCCCCTCTCAAGTTGGTGGACCGCCCTCAGCCCTCAGACTAGTCTAGAGAGGCAGGCAGGGCACCAGGGAGGTAGCTGCCTGGCTTCAATCATCCTGGATCCCCAGAATCTGAGCTGTTTGTCTCTGTTGAGTTGGGAGCCTCAGGGGCCAGGCCTGCCTGTGTTGTTTTCTCAGCTCTGTTCCCAAAGCTGCTGTCAGCTCTCCACAAATAATAATAAACCTGGGAATCGAGCGCGTCGAGGGGGACTTTGTCTTCTGAGTCCCCGGGTTCATCTTTAGACTTGTTTCTCTCCATGTGTGCAGACAAGAAAGAACACGTGGTGGGATCTCAGGGGGCCAGGCTTGGGTCTCCCCCATGCCCTGGCAATCTACTGTCGCCAACACCCCGTGGAAGAGCTGAAGGGCTCTCCTCTGTCACTAATCACTGGAAGACACATGGTTGCATCCAAAGCCTCGGGCCCCCTCCTTCGTGTGTTCCTCTCTTTCTCCCACCCATGTTTGGGTAGACTCACTCACAGAAGGCTGGAGATTTAGGGAGGAGGGGGACAAGGTGTGACAGGGCATGACTATGGTCCCAGCAGCTCAAGAGAGAAGCCCTCATTCTGAAGAGGGAGGTGCTGAGGGCCCTGAGGAGGCACTGTGACCCTCAATAGTTTCCAGAGAGCCTTCATAGACCTGTTTTAAAACAAAACAGAAAGTTCACAATTCTATCTTTGGGTAAGAGGGTTGGTTGCCTTGGGGGGGGGGGGGGCAGGGATCTGGTCCCGTGGCTTCCATTTCTGAGTACAAGAGAGGAGTGTTTGGGAAAAGGGAAATTTCTGTAAGTTGAATACTGTTGACAAAAACAAGGCCCAGCTTCAGGGAGTGTAAAGTTTGAGCGGCACCCCCTTTCAGCAGCCTAACCCATCAGAAAGGTGGGAACCACCTTCAGCTTCCCAGCAGCAAGGAGAACAAGCCTCCCTCCTGGGACAGCGCTGAGAGCACCGTGTTGCTGCCTCCTTACAGCAGACGTGCCGCCCCCCTCCCCGCCCCACCCAAACCACCCCTTTCTGGTTTTGTGTTGTCGTTTTATTTTGTTTAAAGGAACCAAAGGGAGAGAAATTGCCAAGTTGTAAAGTGCTTAAAGGAGAGATGAGATTCTTCATCAAAATGCTAAAAGCTGGAGGGGAGAGTAATGTGCAAACTCTTGCCTGCTATTTATGGGATTGATTCTCAGATCAAGAAGAGGCAAGCAGTTGGATGAAAGGAATTATTGTTAAGCTCCTCGGTAGGAGGATCTAATGGACAATTGCTGCTATCAGGGGGAATTAAATTGCTGTTTCAGTTTGTAAAATATATCAGCGGCTTTTTGAAGCCAGGGAAGGTGTGACAGCTAGGCAGCGAGGCAGGAGACAGAGGCTCCTCTGCTACTCCGCTGAGCTGGTACCAAGTGGGAGCAGCTGAGGAAAGGGGCTCTGGCCCCTGGTCTGTGTTTTCATGTCATGCTGAAAAATGGCTGAACTGGAGGAACAGTTGGAGGGGGCTGGGAGCCAGCGAACTCTGAGCCCCGATAAGATGGGACCTCTGTGAGTTACAACCATGTCCCCCCTAGTAACGGAGCATGACAGTAGGCCCTTCGGTGGGAAACCTGGCCAGACTGGGATGCAAGGGAAGAGAGTTTTGTTCACTGAAGAGTGAGGAGGGTGCTGAGGGCGATGATGAGGGCCTATGGTTCTCAGTAATTCTCAGTGCTCCCGGCAAAGGCTGGGGCCTAACCCAAAACCATGATTAATCAAATTCTTTGCCTTTTGGAACCAAGGGATATGGAGTGGAAAAATAGCACTCCAGAACTGGCTTCTAGAACAAAACTGGTGCTCATCTCTCGGCTGGGTCGTAAAGGGCTGCTCAGAAAAGACTCATTGGTCCACTTACATGATGACATATTGTTATCCCAGACAAGGACAAGCAACAAAGAGGGCAGTGGGGTGGAGAAAGCTGACCTGTGAAGGGCCCTGGAAATAGGACGGCTCCTCGGGGTGAGGAGCCAAAAGGAGGTCTGCGTTACTCATTTGCTCCATGAGGCACTCAGGGTTGATGGAGGAGAGAGGGAAAGGGATTTTCACATCTCTTAAGGAATCTGCTGCGTCCCCACTCTGCTCCCTGGAGGCCAGCGTCATGATACCAGGGCGTGACCCGGCACCACCTTCCATGTAGGAAACCCTAGAAAGGTAGCAAAGGAATTTTAGCATGATGAGCTATAGGTGGCCAGAGGGCTCTGTGGGTCTTGTCGTTATCGCTGCTTCCTACTCAAGTCTGTAGATGCAAGCAGGAGCCAGAGGGGCGTTAGAGAAGTGGGCCTTCTGACTGTGTCGTTCGGCAAGAACCTGGGCTCTGGGCCAGTTCCAGTGTGTGTCCCGGGATTAGGGTAACTGTAGAGCAAACCAGCCTTAGGCAGGACCAGACCTGAGAGCAAGCCCTAACCCACACATCCTTCTCTTAGTGATATGACCACAGATCCTTTGCCTGGCTTCCAAGAGCCACTCTGGGCTTGACCTGACTAAACAAAGGACCGCTGCTTTGCCACAACATCCTGAAATCAAAGGGAGCAGGAAGTAGTATCTGCTAGTCTCTGGCTTTCACATCTCCAGACTTCAGGTCCAGAGTCTTCCTCCCTGCTTAGCAGTGTTCTTATGAGTCATCTTGTACAGTGCATTCTGCAGGGTTTGATGTGTTTGGTGAGCTGTGATAACTCACGGGTCCAGGTCCTGGGGTACCTGTCTTTTCCAAGGATTCTCCAGCTCCCATCATAAAGACCCTGCATGTCTCCCTTCTTTGAAAACATTTCAATCAGGAAAACTGCTCAGATGTAAAGTCCCTGTTCACATGTTAGAACTTTGTAACCATTGGTTACACTCCATCCTCCTTCATCCCTCCACTGGCCGCAGACTTGCCCCTGTCCTGTTCATTGTACTAACTCCAGGCATCCAGGGACCACAGCGTTCCTGTGGACACTCAGCTTCCAGCGTGTGGTTTCTAGCCTTTACTGAGTTTTACAGAGACCTAGGGAGAGTGGTGTGTGTGTGTGTGTGTGTGTGTGCGCGCGCACGCGCACGCGCGCACACTCATCTACATGCCTGCGTTTCTTTAGATAAATCCACAGAGTCACATGAAATCAGTGACAGGTTGACACCGTTATTTCAAGATTCATCGCTCTGAGTTGCCAGCAGAGGAGACCTAGCCAATTCCTTCCCACCAACAACACTTTTTTTCCAGGCATAATTTATAGCACTGGGGTGAATTTGTTTCCAAAAGATGAATATCACACTATCAGCAACAGCTGCCTCTCATTTTTATTTGTTTTTAAATTTGACTCAAAGTCCAATTCTCTATACACATCCAAAGCTGTAAATCCTGAGGAGACTGATTACTTGATTTAGTAAACAGGTTATATTATATAATGCAATAAAGAGAGGGCCCTACAACGCCGCCTACAGGTGGCTTCTGGGAAGGGAACTGGACTGGAGTCTGTCACAGGGGACAAACCTTGTTGCTGAAGGGAAAGAATGGTTGAGGCGGCTGCCCCTGAGGGAGAAGCTAAAGCCAGCCAGGTTACTAACGCAGCCCGTCGGCCCCTCCTACTGAGTCCACAGTGTTATTCCAGCCTCCTGCAAATCTGTCTAGACATCAGAACCGCTGGTCTGGGCAGCTGTACAGAGAGGGGAAGACTTTGGGGATGCAGGTGGAGAAATAACCTAGGAGTCTATGGGCTAGGATGTGGGAGGGGTCCGGTTTTGCTGGCCCCAGGACTCTTCCCCCACCTCCACTTGCAAGTGAACTGGGGGAGGAAGAGGAATGGGGAACTGACACTTGGAAAGAAGCTAAAATGCAATTGGTGCCATTCAAATCAGTATATATATA
>NC_022012.1:30555523-30571352 GCF_000317375.1 Microtus ochrogaster | reverse complement strand
GAGGGAGGAGGAGAAAGCAGGGTTTCCTAGAGGGTGGTCTGAGAGCTCTCTTAACTGTTTATTGGAGGGTGGGCAGAATCCCCAGGACCACCCCAACACTCCAAACAGAAGGATGGTGAGTCCAAGGCTAGCCTGAGCTACCTAAGGGAGACCCTTATTCCAAAAATAAAGTATAAAATAAGGTGACTAAAACAAGACCAGAGGGGAGGAGGAGGGGACGACACGATGAAAGCAGAATCATCAGGGTCAGAGGATGGAAGTGCCCCTCCCCCTCATTCTTACGCCAACCACCTGCCGTCTCCCTGCTGAAGCCGAGGAGCGTGACAGGGAGGGGCCAGAGCAAATCTGGTCTTTCCTTCCTTCTCCTACCTCAGCACCGGATGCAAGGATACAATTTAGTCCCCGCTAGGGTCAGGGGCCAGGAACAAATGCTGTCAGGCCAGCTGGCCAGACAGTTCCCAATTAGACTTTGTTTCTCATCCTTAAGGCCTTGAGCCCCCAACCCCTACACCCCTGCCCAATTACTGCCCAGCAGCATTAACCCCTTGGTGCCCCGGGCCGTTAATGGAATGTTAATTGGTCTAATGGGTTTCATGTCAACAAGTCCTAATGAGCTCCTTCTAACGAGCTTGGCAATTTTTTTTTCTAAGCCTGTGTTTGTCAACACTCTGGAGTTTGGGCTCCAGTCTGAGGGCATCGTGGCGCTGACTCTGGGGTGCTAGAGCTGTGAAGGCAGGGAGAGGGGCATCCCTAAGCTGCACATTCCCGTGTCCCAAACTGGAGAATCATCTGTACCCGCCTTTGTGGCCCTGCTCCCCCACTACCTCACTTGACTCCTGGGCCTACAAAAATGGCACTTTTGGCTCCTTTTGGTGACAGTATCAGAGACACAAATCGCCTCCTGCTGAATATCTTGTGAAGTTGAGTGCTGCGTGGGATTCCCCCACCCTGTAGTTACTTCATAGTACAGGTTTCGGCATCAAAGCGAAAATTCTCAAGCAGAGCCTACAGAGCAAGGAATTCTCCGGGGTAACTGTTCCTCAGAGCCCTCCAATTACCGCCTTGGCTGTAGTTCCTTGAATGCCCTGGTGTGGTGTCTGGTGACAGAAACGAGAGGGCCTCTGGACAGGGCCTCAGAACCGCTGAATAAAACCGTGGAGCCCTGGAGCCCTGAGCCGTGCGTGAACTGGGTCCTCTTTCTGCTGCCAAAGAAACTGCATAGAGCAGGTTTCCCCAAAGGTCCAAGACCCCAGCTACTGCTGAAGGACCCCCCCCCCCACCTCCAGAACCTGACCGGATGAGTTGGATCCCCACATTCCTCTCCAGGATGGGGCGTATGCCCTTTCAAGGAGGATCAAGCAGGATGGGGGTGCGTGTGTGGGTGGAGGGATTAAGGGTACAGCAAGTCTCCTGGATAAGCATGGGGGCGGGGGTCTCAAGACAGCTGAGCTCCGGAGGGTCAAGTTTCCAGAAGCTTCTGTGCTTGTTCGAGCTGAGAGTAACTTAAGCCTCTTTTGAAAAGGCCTCCAGTTCTCTTGCGGGAGAAATCCTTAGAGGGCAGTGGGCAGTGGCTTAGGGGCTTATGGTGACTCCAGAGAAGGGGAGGAGCCAGAGCCATCAAGACTCCCTGCTGCCCATCTTGGCTCAGATTGAGAACTAAAAAAAAAAATTTCTCCGCCTTGTGGATGGTTGATTCTAGAAGCAGAGCACTCGGAGCTATCCTTCCCCGCCCTGCAGAGGACATTATCGAGGGGTATTTCTCTTAACTGACCCTGCTTCCACTATGGGATCGGGAACAAAAGGATAGGGATTTGTGACTTTTCTGTTTTACCAACATTCTCCTGTTTGAGTTTTTGATTTTTTTTTCTTTTAGTTCTGGGGAGTTTTTTGCCTTGACTTCACTATGAGTTTCTTACTTATGGAATGAAGTTACCAACAGACTCAAACCCAATGTTAAAAGAAACAGTTGCCCCAACAGGCTGAGAAAAACCTTCCTAGATTTTACTCCGGGAGTGTCTCTGCCCTGTGCGCCCTCTTCCGGAGACTTCTGGTATTGCAACCCTGGCAACCCCCCCCCCCCTTTTTTCCCTCGGTAACTGAACATCTAAGATTGGTGCTTTGTGTGTGTGTTGGGGTGCGTGTCCTGGCTCATTCCCATCCCGTACAAAGTCCCAAACTCTAGACCCCATCAAAGTTGTTTTATCTAACAGAGTTCTTATTATCTCCCAGGATCTCTATTTCCTTATTCTCCCAGGTTTCAAAAGAGAGCTTGTTTTATTATCAAGTCTTTTGGGGGAGATGGAAGGGTAAAGGGTAAGGAAACAGGATCTCACTATGTAGCCCCAGGGGCTTGGAAACTCAGTATATAGACAAGGCTGCCCTCAAAACTTGCTGTGACTTCCTGCCTTGCTTCCCAAGTGCTAGGTTTACTGATGTGTGTCACCACACACGGTTCGCATCAAGGGTCTTCACTCGGAAGGTCTTTCTAATGTCTCAGGACATTTGCCTCTGGCCCAGGGATGTAGGTCAGTGGTGGAGTACAGACATAGAACAACATAGCATCCTGGGATCCCTCTCATACACTGCAAAGGGAGAGGCGGAGGAGGAAATAATATGCCTCCTCCTTTTCCTTCTGTAATTCTCTCCAGTCTGCCCTTGCTCCCTGAAGCTGACAACAACCCAAAAGCCTGGCCATGAAGACAAAGCTAGATATTGTCCTGGCAGAGGAAACAGGCTCTCTCTCCCCCTCGCTCTCTCCTGGGCGCCTGTGCAAAGGCTAGACCATCTTGTAGAGACGGTTGCAAGGCAAGCTCAGTGGCCTGTCTTCTGAGGCCGAGGAGTGTGCATAGGCCTCCGAAGCCAAGATGCTCGCTCAGCCTAGGAGAAGCTGTTGCTCCCTGCCCTGCCAGCCCCACCCCCACTTTACTTTCTTCTTTCCTGCCAAATTATCACCTCCCTCCACCAACCGTACCCCCTGGAGAGAAGATCTGGCCGCGTTCATCCATCCTGCCCACTCCTGAGCACAGTTCCCTGCACAGAGTCGATATGTGATAAGCATCTGTTGAATGAAACATGAATCCCCACTGCTTTGCATGTGCTTCTTGAGGTCAAGGCATGCCTGGTACTTTGGAGACTCCGCTCAGGCCAGGGAAGTTCTTTCCTTCCCTTCCTGAAAAGAGCGGTAATAGCAACAGCCACGTGCACGCGCGTGCGCGCACACACACACACACACTCATATACACACACAGAGAGATACACATGCTCTCTCTCTCTCTCCAGAGACCCACATCTTTTTTTAATGGCACCTCTAAGACGCCTTTAGGTTGCTACAGACTTTAGGTATGTGGACATTTTGGAAGGTTCTGGGAAGGGGTAGATGGATGGACCCACACACCCCCTTCCAATGCCCTCAGGGAGAGACAGGGAAGTCTGAACATTGGCTCACAGAGACTTCTAACTAACAATTTCTCCCGCCCCATGTTCCTAGGCTTTCCTACCCCATCCTGGACAGAGCTGTATCAGCAGCTACAGTGTGTTTGTCTCTAAATATTTCAGGGCATCCATTGCAGCTCAGCATCTCTCTGGGCATTCTGTTTCCTGGGGTGGCACTGCCAGACTGGCTCGGCTTACAAACCATGATCTAGCTCAAAGATAAACTTTGAAGCCCTCAGGGGGCAGTTCGTGCACTGGTGAGGGGGTGGTGTGGGGTGCAGTGGAATAGACACACACAGAGAGACACACACAGACACATAGACACACACACACACACCCCTCATGATCTGCCCCTGTCTATGTAAGAGGCATTATGGCTCTACATACTGGTAACTATATTGAACCAAAACTGAAGAAAGTCCTGGTCACAGTATGAATCTAAGAAAACCAGGAAGTGATTAATGCTTTCCTGTTCTTCCCACCCGCCCCCAAAACCTCCTGGCACATCCCCTCTGGATTGGTCTTCAAGAGGGCAGATGGCCCATGCCCCTTGCTACCACTAGGGGGTATGATGAGCACACATGGGAGGGCAAGCCTGGGGCTTGGAGACCCAGAGTGTGGTAGCAGGTGGCCTAGGGGAATGCTGATGGAAGGCTCGCCTGAATACCTGGGAAGGGTTGAGCAAGGGGCGCCCTCATCAAAGGGTGGGAGGGACGGGTAGCCCTGCCACCAGCCAAGCTACCCATTGCGTCCCCTTTGCCAAACAGGCCTGAGCTGATGCTGAGCAAAGCATCACTGCGGGGTACCGATTGTTTTACATATCGTTTGAATATTACTTTTTTTGAGTCAAACCCCTCTCTACCTAGCCCCCTCCCACCGTTCTGATTCGTTCCCCTGAAGAATCTCCAATCCCCGCATATCCCATCAAATCCAGGTGTTTCAGGTGAAAGAGAAAACAAAAAACAAACAAACAAAAAAACGTGGAGATCGTTAGTTCCTTGGGCTGCCTGTATCCTGTACTAATGGTGCGGCCCCTTTTCTTCTGCCCGCAGATCCTCCATGTGAATTAATCCCATGATGCAACATGCCTCCCCAGCCCCAGCTCTGACAATGATGGCCACGCAGAATGTCCCTCCCCCACCCTACCAGGACAGCCCCCAGGTGAGTGTGCCAGGGAACAATGGGGAGGTACCATAGTCTTGGAAATCCCACGCGAGGGTGGAACCTGAGCTTTAGCCCGTCAGCCCTGGGGAGGCTTCTCTGTAGAGTCTGGTCTGGAGAATTCAGATCCTTGAAGAGACATCGGACTTGACAAAACACCAGGCTCCGACACTGCCTAGGTTAATTCTGTCACCAGGACCATAGCCTGGAGTCTGTCTGCCACTCTCTCCCTGCAGACATTGAAAAGAACAACGAAAGCCCTTAGTTCTGCTTAGGGCAAAATTCACACTGGAGATCTCGGTATGCGATGAGCTTGTGTTTAGGAGACTTCCCATTTATCCCAGGACCAGACCTCCCTTCCCCTGGTCTCTTGAGTCCTTCAGAGCAGTGCCTGGCTACCTGCCTGTTAGAAGAATCTCTTGGGGTTCCACTGGGCTTCTGCCTAGAAAAAGCAGGAATCTTGGTCCATGACTTCAACTCCCCTTCCCCAGCCCTTGTCTTCCATCATTAGTTCAGCTCCCTATTCTTCTGAAACTCCCTCCCTGGCTGCAAAACCTGTGATCTTCAAGAGCAGTGTCTTCCCACCACTTTGGTCCCTCTGGGGTTTTTGTTTTGTTTTGTTTTTCCCCAGGAAGCTGCCACCTTGAGTGGATTAGGCTATTGTGGTCCCTGAGATCCATCCCTTCTTGTCTCTAGACTTTAGGTGTCTCCCACAGGCCCCTGAGTCTCCAAAAGCCTAAGTTCTGGGGCTATGCTTTCACAGGAGAGTACCCTTTGGGGGCCTTTACCTGGTGTTCTCATCTTTTCTCTAGGAGCAAGTCTGGTCAGTTCATATCAGCTCAATAATTACCTACTGGGTGAGTGGCATGTGAACTGCGCCCACTAGAAGGTCCCCTTGGCCTTTAGCAAAGGGAGGCCCTCCTGCGCCTTCTCTGCAGCCCCCGCCCCTCCTCTGACCTTCTCCATCCCTTATACACCAGCCAGCATTTCAAACACAATCATCCTCACAGACCACGTGAAAATGAGTACTCAGGTGTGGAGACAGGGCAGAGGGCTTTGTTCCCACCAGGACCTATGGCTTCCTGATGCCCCATCTTCCATATAAGCCCAGTGCAGCTGCCCTGCACACAATGTCACTCCCAACTTCAGGGAAGTTGCCAGATGGTGTGAGACCTCTTTGCTGACCATTTCTGACTCCTCCCCCGAAAGTACAGAAACCCTCATCACTCAGTGACCTCCCGGCACCCGTTCTTTAGCCTCCAGGCTTGTTCTACACCACACCTTCACGTTCTTTCTCCGGAGCTCTTCAACGTTAAGAAATGGGATGAGAATGGAGGTTGTAGAAGAACCGTGAAGGCGGAGATGGAGTGGGTGGAAGGAAGCAGGGAGTAAGGTTTCCAAACAGAGGCTCTGGCAGCTTCTGGTTTGTGGAAGAAATGCTGCTTTCTCTGGTCCTGGGATACTGGCCTTTGGAGTTAGATGCCCCCAAAGGTCGTTTTCCCTGTTCTTCAGGGCCAGGGTGAGCTTGGCCACTGGCATTCCATGCAGCGAGTCCCCCTGCCTTCCTCCCTCTCAGCTTTCAAGAGCTAACTCCAGCTTCTCAGGGGAAAACTCTGCTCTATTTCCCTTGTAATGTCATTATTCTAAAGAACCAGCTGCTCTCTGACACGGTGTCTTTGGGAAAGCCTGGCCTTATAATAGGACCGTGGGTCAGGCACACAGGGGACTCATCTTAAATGGAGGACTCTCAAGAAACTCTTTCATTACCCCTTCAGGTCTAATCGGTGACTTCTGTTCCCTATGTGACACAACTCTCTGTCACCTCCCCGGAAACCCAGTTTCTTTCACAGGCAAGGAATGGACAGTCTCTGATATGGAGTCCCCAAAATGAGAAAGGGAGCGAGAAGCAGAGCCACTCCTCGGAGACCCATGCAATCGTTTTAATAATGTTCCCGTTGTGCTAAGGGCTAGCAATACTGAGCATAATCTATTCAAATGCACAGGAGACTGTCACTTTGGAAAATTAGGAATCTGCATTAAAAAATTCCCAAGCCCCGGACCTTCTTTATAATAAATTAGAATTTTTTTCTAGGCAAGTTCTTAACTTGGCAATTTTCATCTTGAAGTTTGGGGAATAAAGTTATTAAAAAGGAGGGAGACTTTTTTTTTCCTTTTCCATTTTAGTAGAGCAGCATTAATGGTTACGGCCCCATGCTATTTGGGCATAAGCCAAAGTGGTACGGTGGCTAAGTAGCTCCTAGCTCTCTGGGCTGTTTGAGTTTGTCCGGGGGAAACTCTGTGACTTCTCATAAGGACATCATCCTGTTTATTATACTCTGAAGACTAACTGTATATTTAGAAACTGCAAAAACAACAACCCAGTAGAACCCTTCAAGCAGATACCTTCCTTCGCTTGGCTTTCTGTTGAATTCCGTTGAAGCGACAGCGCCCTCTACTGTGTAACTCCAATACCTCATACTCTGCTTTCTCTTTAGATCGCTCTTCAGTATATTTTTGTCTTTTTTTAAAAAACAAAAACAAAAAAAAAAGAACTGTAACACCTTAGTTCCGATATGCTGTGTCTGTGCCCTTGATCCAGACCCTCATTTTATTCACTGAAGAGATACGGGGGGACTGCTCAAACTCAGAGTTCTCTAAGGATTGGTTAAAGAAAATGTTGTCTACAGGGAGGTATGAAGCAGATGCATGGACCCTCAGTTGAATGCATTGTGATGATTTCTAGATCACTGTTTCTGTTCTTATGCATCTCTGTCACAGTGGGCCTGGCCATCACAGTCACTGAGATTTCTACAGCCTCCACTACTAACCAGAATTGCTGCCAACTCTAAATAGAACCCTCAAAGTCATGTCCCTTTATTATATATTTATAAAATACCAGCAAATGTCACTCTGCTCTCTTTTCTAGGATTCTTGTGGTATCCACCACCCTGTGACTCCTAGTTCTAGTTGTATAGAAGGTGTTCATATCCTCTCTTTCCACCTCAGAAATACCTGGAAGTCTTTCTGTTTCTTGTCAGGCAGCATATGCCCGTGCAGCATCTTCCACCATGCCAAGTTCTCCCTTCTGTAGCTCCATCAGCAAATCCAGGAAACGGATTTGCTAGTGAGGGCAGCAGCTTCTCCACCCTTACCGAGCCCCAGGAAGCAAAAGACAGCAAGCCCCACCCTACCCTTCCTCAAACACAGACACATGCCTACTGTTCCATAAGTGTTCTTGGTTTACAGGCAAGACACATACTTAAATCATCTGGTCTACTGGTGTAGATATTCAGTGTTTAATATTCTCGGTCTGTGCATCTCCAGCAAACCCTGCTGCATGAGCTTTTGACCAGGAAGCAGAAATCTTAATGGATCCTTTTTCAGCTCTGGTGAATGTGGCACTCAGTGGGTAGGGGAGATTAGGAATAAATGATAGGCAGGTAGGTTGGACTTGACACGGAACGACATGACAAAACTTGCTCTGAGAGGGACTCTGACAGTTTCCTCGGGACCGGCTTCCTTGTTCATCAGAGGGCACAAGACAGCAACTCAGAAGGAAGCCCTTTGATAAAAACAGAATTCCACTGCTCTGTCTCTCTGCAGCCCTTGGAGTAAAGAGAACTATGTCAGGAACCAAGGAAACTGCACTCATAGATCCAGGCTCAAAATGATGCTTTCCTCCCTTCCTGCAAGGGAAGGTCAGACGAGCCAGAGGCCAGACTCCACAGAATCCTCTCTTGCCCCACTTCCCCGGCTTCCCCTCTCTCTTCTAGCCCTGATGCTCCAAGCAGAACCAGGGGTGCATCAGGCCTGGGGAAGCTGGCTGGGCTTTGATCAGTCATTAGGATCCCCATGCTGGTTTCATTAACAAGGCAGAAGGGGGTGGATGGGGCCCCTGGCTGTGAATGGCCTCCATCCAGGCCTTGCAGCTGTGCTGGGCAAGCAGGTTCAGATGTTGTCACACTCCTTTACATCCCTCTCATCTCTTTAAGGCCAGGAGCCCCCTGCCTTGCAGGGTCCTCTGCTCAGCTGCCTGTGAAACACATTCACTTTGCAGCATAGAGTTAATTCATCTGCTTTGAAAGTTCTCCTAAGCCTTTTCTGTAGCTATGATTGACAGTTCCCCCTGCCCCCGGGGGCAACACCCGAGGGACCATATGGGAGACCCATCTTCCGTTGATTTGACTCATCAAAACAGATTCTTCTCTCTCTTTTATTTTGTTGTGGGCCTTTTTTCCCTTTATATTCAGTGACCTTTCTCCCTGCCTGCTTGGGCCACCCATATCTTTAGACCTGGATTCTTCATTGCAGAGAAGGCAAAAGCAAACTCCAGGTTCTAGCTGGGCCCTTTCTGCCCCTGCATAGGAGATGATGGACCGGTCCCAGGACTAAAAAGCCCATAATAAACATGCTCAGAACCTAGTTTAGGTTTTGCTATTGATTAACATACTACTTCAGTTTCTGCCATCACCAGAAACAGAGATCTTATTGTCTAACTTCCTGTCTCCAAGTAGGACAAGTATCCCAAACAGCTACAAAAATAGTTAGCAGCCCAAGGATGCAAAGCCTAAAATAAACCGGGGAACAGGTGATTCAAGTCAACAGCAGGGCTGAGGAGCACTGTACATGCTGTGTCCTTTCCTATACCATCTTTGGAGACTCAGTGTCCCTGGGACCTAGCAGGAGGGGCTAGGTGAGTAACACACCAGGATTCCTGGAGAGTAAGATGTCCACCACAGCAGGCAGCCACGCATCTTGGGACGACACTCGCCCTGTTTCTGCTATAGTCCACAAACCCAGGCGAGTAATTTCAGTAATGATGGCTTGCATTCGCTCATCTTCTTGAACAAACGCTGAGTGCTTCCTGCAGGCCTTGCCAACTGTTTACTATGTGTTGGAAGTGTAGAATTGGAGTTCCTGTCCCAGTGGGGCCTTGGTTTTTGCAGGGGTAAAGAGGAACTTCTGCCCTTCTTGCCTTTCACCTGTGAACGCTGTAGTATGGACCTGGGGTGTGGGTTTCTCGGCGTCTGCTCAGCCATGCTGGGGTTTGATTCCTCACTGCGTCTTCTGCACATCTCTCTGGCCCAGATGGGATTGAACTTTAATTACTTTTTTATTAGGAACACAATAGGCATATCAGATATGTTTTTCCAGCTAAGAACACACACACACACACACACACACACACGGATAGACACATGCACACAATCAGACTCTGTTAGGCTCCCCAAAGGGTCTATTGGAAATCATTGACTGGCTTGGGACTATGACAGAAGTGAGCGATCCTGTGGAAATGAGTGGGAAGGAGGGGAGTGGTCGCATCCCCCCCCCCAAACTGAACAAAGCTGAGACCTATGAGACAGGGTTTCCATCCCTTTCCCGGCCTCTCTTATAGCTTCCTGTCAGAGATGCTCCAGGTACACAGTTAGGAGGATGGGGGAGGCTGCAACTGATAAGACTCTCTTTTCTAAGCCACTGCCTATAACGCCCTGTGTAATGAGTTCATTAGTCCAGACCTCTCCCCCCATTGAGCAGCACCCTATTTCTTCTGTGGACTTGTCTGGCCCAGGGATCCTGTGGAAAGGACTCGGGCCTTTTGTCCCAGGAACTCCTCCTGCCAGGTGCTGCCTGATTCTGTCAATGCTACCCCTCCCTAGGGTGACTGTAGTTATCTTGAGGAGCCCTCTGCAGCATCTTGCTTGTCCGGAGCATTTTAACTATCACTCACTAATTCTGTCCACTATTCATTTAATATCACAGATGTTGAGAGTGGGTACAGATACAGACAGGCAGGGGCCGAGGGTACCTGATCCTGCAGAGTGTGGAAGAAAGAATGGATTCTTGGGAGAGGAAGTGAGGATGCTTCCTACAGAGGCAGCCAGGGGAATCATCAGCCATTTTGGGGCAGCCCAGAACCCCGGGGTGTGAGGGACGAGAGTGTGGAGTAGAGTGCTGGTCTCCTTTGCTGGGGTTCAGTGAACAGGCCCCAGCTTCGAAAACTCTTAATTCATTATTTACCTCTTCGGAGAGTGTCGGCACTGGCCAAGCCTGATGCTGCCTCCCACCTGTTCTGCCCAAATGGCTTCAAGTAATGACCCTCTCCCAGGCAGGTCTCTTTTGGTTTTTCTGTGTGTAGCTCTGACTGTCCAGGAACTCACTCTGTAGACCAGGCTGGTCTTGAACTCACTGAGTTCAACTCCCACCTCTGCCTCCCAAGTGCTGAGTTTAAAGGGCGCTGTCACCACCCGGCCCCAGATAGGTCTTCGAGCAGTCTCTGGGTGCTAGGAAAATGAACCCATGCTGGCTTTTTCCTGCACTAGAGGGGGTGCCAGTTACTGGCTGGAGCTTTTGAAGCCCTTGGTGGGCTGGACCCGCTCAGAATCTGTTGGGCTCCATTAGGACTGCTCATCCTGACTTTCTCCTGCCAAGTCTAGGGCTCAGAGGAGGTTGGGAAAGGGATGTGTCTTAAAAGTGTCTGTGCTGAGAAGTTACAGGAATCAAGGTTTGTAGCAAGGAATCTGAAGGAGATATATGATCAAAGACACACAAGAACAATACTGTGTGTAGTGAGGAAACCCGGGAGGTGTGGGTCCTGGAAGGGCATGGCAGAGGGTGGGGCATGGATTCCGAGAAGACAAAAGAAGACTGAAAAAAGAAAGAATCTACAGCCCTTAGCCAAGGGTAGCTCATGGGGAAAGCACTTGCCTAGCATGCACAAGGCCCTGGGTTCGATCCAAACCCAGAAAGTGCAATGGAGCAGTTAGCAGAGTGCCCATGCTTTGTCATGCTCCTGTGTGCCCTCCTGGTGGAGAGGGCACCTGGAACTCGCTGGAACTGAGTCCCCTGCACAAGGGGACAGTTGATGACTGGTGGTGTTTGTTTCTATCATTCTATGGCCCCACCTCCCTGGGAGTATTACAGAGTGGGTTCTTTTGGCGGAGGTATACCGATGTCACAGGACCCCAGGGCAGACCCACAGAGGAGAAGAGAAGCAACCAGCTAGTGGGGTGCAGGATTTAAGGTACAAGGATTATGTTAACAGCCACTGCCATGTTGAGGCTTATTAAGTTCCAGCTGCTTCTCCATGCATTACCTCATTCCATTCTAACCACCTCTCACCGTAAGTATAAAGAATTCTTCCCATTTTATAGACAGGGATCAGAAAGGTTGAAGAAGTTGCCCAAGTCTCCCAGGCAGAAAGAGCCTGTGTAAAAGAGATGCCCACCTCAGCACATCCTGCCGAGATCCATTAGCTCCAGATCTTGGCAAGGTGCCCACTGCTCCAATCCATGTGTGGTCAGAGACTTCCCCCATTATGATCCGAGGCCTTTAGGGTCAGCTAGAAAGGTAGCAGTGCATGATGGGAAGTCCTAGCTGCTCCTCACCATCCACTCCTAAGTTCCATAGAGTTTTGGGTGGCCACTGTGTCAGACAGCGGCGCTACAGCAATACACAGGCAAGACCTGGCCTCTGCCCTCACGCATCCTCCAATCTGACAGGAGAGCCAGACAAGCTGGCAGATCATTGCAACCATGCTACCCAGTCATGCAAGCACAGAGCAGGTGTCCTGCCCACTCTGAGGTGTCTCTGTCAGGACCACAAAGGGACAGCTGCCCTCTCAGCAGGGATAGAGGGTAAGGAATATCACTCCCGTTCCTCCGATAATGCATCAGAAGGGAAAGTTACACAGGCAAAGTTGCCCAGCAGTCAGCATCAAGGGTGAGATCCAGGGCTTCTTTTGTGTGATGCCCATACCCCTGCTCTCCGCAGTGCACAGCGCCTTTCTAGGGAGACTTTGCTGGGGTTCTCTACTCAAGGCTACGGCCTTCCACCTCCGTGATATCAGAGCAGAATTCCCAGTGGGCTCTGGCTGTTGGCAGCAATTTAGAGCTCAGGGTTGACGCCCCTAGTCATCCGCTTTTTTCTCTAGCTTCGGGTCCCTGGAGGGTCCATCCTTCTGCGGCCTCCAAGAGAAAAAGCAGCACAGCAGTAGGCCACTTTGGGCTAATAAGCCCTCCACACTTCTCTACTTAGGCTCCACCTGTTAGAAGGGCTTTCAACACAGTCACTATTGGGGAAATTGACTTGAAATTCTGTGCGAGAAATCTGTAGGGCGACAGACACCGGCAACAAGGATCCCCAGGAGTTTCGTCAGCTGTGTGCACGTCTGTTTTCGTGTCTTAAAGTGGACAGGGGAACGGCACAGAATTGCTCTTCAGTATGAGAGCCTGCTGCAGCCTTTTATTATTCGCCTAGATGCTGACGAAACTGGAGAAGGGAGGTGTTTAATGGGAAAGGTGTCGTGCAAGCACTAGAGAAGGCAGCCAGAGTGGCACCTTCTGGCCTCTTTTACATCCATCCAGACATTCCTCTACTCTTCCTGGCATGAAGACAAGACTGTCAGAAGAGATGGCTCTCTTAGCTCCCCCAGATACGGTATATCTAGTCATGTATTTCATGGGCCTCAACTCTTCCCACTTAGAGGAGGGAGAGAGGAGAAATCACTTAAGAACTGGGACAAGGGAGCTGAAGAGATGGCTCAGAGGCTAAGAGCACCTGTTGCTCTCCAGAGGAGCTAGGTTGGAGTCAGCGCACCCACATGGCAGCTCACAAGGGTCTGCAACTGCAGTTACAGAGGCTCTGACATCCTCTTCTGGTCTCTGAGGACACCAGGCATGCATGTGGTGCGCAAGCATACATATAGGGAAATCATCCCCGCTCACACCAGAAGGAAGAAGGAGACAGCAAGGAGAATGACCGGGACGGGAGTCCTTGAGCTCTGGGGTTTGGGCTGCCCTGGTTCCACGTTGGGGACCCAGAGAAGCTTGGTAATTTTCATGTTGAAGAAAGGGAAGCAGGCAGGTGCTGGTCCCGGGGTCTTCACCCACAGCTAAGAAAAGAGGCAAGAATCACATAGACGGGCCAACACCATCTTGCCCTTTCTTCTAGACACGATCTTGTCCTCTTAATGAGGCCTCACAGCCTGTAGAGCAGGAATTTTTTCCACATTGGGAAATACAATAATGTCAGGAGACTTGTGCCAAAACATGTCACTAAGAACCCATAGAGGATCATCAAACCCAGGCCTGGTTCAGGCTGCTTCACTTGCCTGAGTCTTTTCTGATCCCCTAGTCTGCTCTAAGAGCACTGCTCAACTCTGCCTTCCTCCTCCTCTCTGTCCTAACCTCCTCTACCTTTAAAGGGACGGTGCTGCATGTTTGTGTTAGTATCATCCCTGCCTCATCCCCAGTGAGCCAGGTAGAATTTCCTTAAAGGAAACGCCAGGGTCTGGAGTGGCTTTGAGACCAGCTGGGAATGTACGGAATGGCCTTGTGGATGGATATGAAGGCTAGTTTCCTCCCATGTCAGGCCGAGGAGAGTGGAAGGAAGTCACTTGGGGAGTACCCTGGAATTAGTGGTGTGCTGGTGAATAACTAACAGTCAGCTCTTGGGGCAGGGGTTGGAGAGGAGGGTTCAGCCCTGATTTGCACCATTCACCAATTTCCTTGCTGTAAGTGCTCCCACCGTGGCCAATTTCAAGGCACCCAGACATCAACCAGCTTGCAAAATTCCCGAAAACTTCAACCATCAGTTTTCAGAGGCCGTTCCATGAGGCCATTTAACAGCCATGTCCTGCCCTGCTTCACCCAGATTCTGCCGCTGCTCCTACTCTTTAGACTTTACTGCCCCTAAAGTGGATTTCAAATTACCCCATATCCCTGTAGAGCCTCTGACCTTGTGAACAGTGACTGGTCCTATTTGAATTCCAGGTCTTTGGAAATGGCTAGCCAAAGAAACCTGTTTGGAAGTAAACATTCATCCTCCAAACCAGAAAGAAATGCAGACTTTGCTGGATCGGCCCCCATGAGACACTTAACTCTGAGCCATCCCCCTTCTCAAACCAGCTCTGGTCTCTCCCACCCTCTAACAGTCTCTCAGGGTCTCTCGGGAGATCTGCAAATGGCCGATTTTGATTTAATTTTTATTCTGAGCATTCATCTTTATCCCATCAGGGCCTTCCACTACCTTTCCCCAATCAGGCAGAGGAGTACCTTCCTCACGCTTCTCTGCTCCATGGGCTCATATTAGTAGAGGCCTCTGGATGCCTTCAAGGACACCAGACAATTTACTTAGTGGGCACAGCCGAGTGTACCAGTGCATTGACATTTTCCCCTCAGATAAGCTTTGTGGTTGTGCTTGCATCAGGACTAGAGTACATCCTACAACTCCCGTGTTCCATCATAACCCCCTCATTCAGATGTTGAGGGGGGAATCTCATGTCTCCCCCATTTTCCCTGCTTACCAAACCATGCTTCCACATGCAACAGCATGCTTCCACATGCAACGTCTTTCAGGTAGTCTTCATGCAACAAACTACAGGGTCCCTTCACCATGCTGGACAGCTGTCCTCCGAATGTCCCTCCATGTACTTGTTTAATCCGAGGGGAAACAGGGTCCTAACCCCCTCACTCTGTGCACTGGGCTTTCATTAGTGCGTCCTCAGATAGCATTACTTCATGTTGGGATTTGCTTGTTCCTTGTTCACAGACACATTACACCTGGGCTATATCGAGCTAGCCATCAGTTAATGCATTGATACTAACCCTGTCTCCCCTGTTCTGCACGTACACTATTGATTATGTTTTATTTTTAGAAGTGTTCAATTTAAACTTATTAGATGAAAAATAATCTTATTAGGCTTACCCTATCGTCCAAATCTGTAAAGACCTTTTGGGTCCAAGTGTCTCATCACCCGCAAATTTGTTGAACATTTCCTTAGACAGCCTTTCCATCACCAAGAAAAATGTTTAAAAAAAGAAAGAAAAATAAAAAGAAAAGAAAACCAAAAGAAAGCATATAGCCTTTGCCTAGAAACTTCCCAGATGCTGACATACATCCTTTAATTATCGTCAGTGAGGTATAGTTCACTGTCCAAGCGATTGTCCACTTGGCCACATACAGCGTTGCCTGGGAGAATTACACTGTAATTTCCTCATCTGCCAGTTTAATGATCTTGCCAAATTTTCCAAGCTGCCTGCACTGCTCTCGGCAAGCCCAGGGCGTTGTGCAGTGCCTAGTATGTGGCAGGGACTCTGGAAGCACCTGCAAACATGCCCATGAGAGGGGACCGATGAGAGAACCGGGGCCAGACCAGGGTGACGGGGACCACCGTCTTCACTGTGTATCCTCTCTCTGTGGCGGGAAGTCTAATGCAAGGGCCAGACCAGGGTGACAA
>NC_022012.1:30535138-30555423 GCF_000317375.1 Microtus ochrogaster | reverse complement strand
GACCACCGTCTTCACTGTGTATCCTCTCTCTGTGGCGGGAAGTCTAATGCAAGGGCCAGATCAGGGTGACGGGGACCACCGTCTTCACTGCGTATGTCCTCTTTCTGCGCGGGAAGTCTAGTGCGATATTTACCTCACCCTTCGTCCATGTAGCACCTCTTTAAAGACCACCAATCCTAAATGCATACTGATGAGAAAACAGGAGCTTAGGCAATTTAAGGGATTTGTCTGAGGTCAAAGGTTAACAAAGGGACAAGCAATTGTCTCCTGGCTTCGAGGCACTATGCGCTCTACCAAGCCCCCTCAGCAACCAGCTTGCATGTGTATCCCATAGTGGCAGGGATGTTTCCTTTTGACAAAATTGATACAGTATAGTAAAACATATTGTTTTTACAGTGTCTCATTTTTCCTCTGTCATTCATTAATCCCTTGATTCAACATTTATCTAATACTAGTGATGGAATCCAACTGCTATGAGCCCTCCTTGAGTTTTAGAGAGGGGTGGGGAGAAAACAACCAAATATACATATAGCTTATGGTCACGGTAAGGAACAGACAGGAAGAATAAAGCAAGGGGAGTGGGGAGAGGGCCCGAGGTTTTCTTTAAAGGTTGGCACCTGGGGATATACACATAGCAATTATATGCTGTGTTCACAAAACCCTTTTTCTTCTATAAAGCAGGGACATAGGTCCTATTAGGAACACCCAAGCTGTGATTCTGAATATTCATTCGTTTATTCATTGACTCTTTTTCTTGACAATTTTTTTTCAAACCTCAGTCATTTTTATTTAAATGTGGTCAGTTGAGTGCAGTTGGTGGTGACTAGGGCAATAGAGTCAGACGTGTGCTCTGTCCGAGAACAATGGGACGAGGGCTATCATGGTGTCAGGGCTAGGTGGATGGAGGAGAACCTCGGATATGTTGACACGTCACCATCTTAGGGGTCTATTTAACTAAGAGAACACAATAGAATTAAATTCGGTTATAATGCTTTTCAAATTTTTAGAGATATTGGACCATTTCTTTAAATGAAATTTAGTCAGAAAATTCAATATATTATATTAAAAGGAATTGGTATAGTTAGTGTAGAATTGTCGGCCTTGGGACACCTTCAGAACCCTGTGATCCACTGTGAAAACCACTCCTCTAAAGTCATTGCTATGGCCAAGAGCGGATGTCTGTCCACTGCCCATAAATGCTCATCTTCAAGTGGCCATAGAAGCCATACTTGGAGGGCCGTTCGTGCAGCCATCCAAACTCCTGGAAGGTCACCTCTTGGCTTGTATTAAAAGGAATAAATAAAACTGCTCAAATGAAAAAATATTCAGCTTCTTTTTCCTGCTTTTTAACGTTATCTTATCAAACTCATTGCTATTCAGAAGACCCATAGACAGGAGCTGGAGAGGTGGCTCAGTGGTTAATAGCACTTGACACTCTGGCGACAGACTTGAGTTCAGTTCCCAGTACCCACATGGTGCCTCACGACCATCTTTAACTCCAGTTTCAGGAGACCCACTGCCATGGTCTGAACTTCAAGAGCTCCAGACATGCATGTGGTACATAAACATACATGAACTCATACACAAAACCACTCAAACACAAAAGACTCATCAACATAATTTAAATAGTTTATTGCATTGTAGTTTGGGGGTTTTTTATTTGTTTTCACCTCTGGGCAACAATAACAACACTTACAGTAAGAACTAGTTCTCAGGTCAAGACCCAGAAGCTACACCTGTAATCCCAGTGTTTGGGAAGTGGAAACAGGTAGCTTACACATTCAAGATGAGCTCAGCAGCAGATCAAGTTTTAAAGCAACCTGGGCTCCAAGAGACCCTGTCTCAGTGAAAGAAATAAATGTATCTGCTTTCAAAGTGTGTTGGGCATCCATTCCCTGGCTACTAAGTTGTTTTCTGGATCATATTCATTTAAACAAATGAGAAGACTGTGTTACTGCCCGCTGCAGCAAATGCATTGCATAGGTGCAGCTCTCTTGCCCACATCCTCCCTCCCAGGCACAGCACAGCCCAAGGAAGACCTCTCATTCCCTCTAATCTGCCTTCCTCTTTCTTCTCTCTGCAGATGACAGCCACTACCCAGCCACCTTCCAAGGCCCAGCCTGTCCACATCTCAGCACCCTCAGCTACCGCCAGCACGCCTGTGCCCAGTGCCCCCATCGATCCCCAGGCCCAGCTGGAGGCTGACAAGCGAGCTGTGTACAGGTAGGGGACTCTCCAGCCGGTCTCGGCTGAGAGATGCGGGTCAGAAGGTACAGAGGGTAGGCTCATCCACAGTGATGGCCAGCAGCGGCTTGCCTGAGCATCACTCAATTCAGAATCCACTTACCCCGCCCCCAGCTCGCCACTGTGGGTTTGCTTTGCTTGCAGGAAGTATCTGTGGGCGATAGGAAAAGCTGGACAGTGTCAGCCACGAGGATGCCCTTGCCATCTCACGTGGGAAGATAGCCCCTAATGAAATCAGAAGCCCTCCGTTCAGCTAAGCAAACCCTCTCTTCGCCATGTTTCTCATTGCCTTCACTCCAACAAGCTCACTAGGCATCTGATTGCACCGTCTACAACTTGGTAGCAAGCAAACTGTGTGTATGCAAATAGAGAGAGCTTATTAAAACACACAGTCCCTCGGCTACAAGTCCAGACAGGTTGAATCAGTTGGTCAGTCAACAAGAAGAGGGATCTGAGTTGTCTTTGTCAGCATTGAACTTGATGCAGCTAGCTGTTCCTCGGACTGACTCAGATCCGTGCTGCCTTGCAATAGACGTCGTATGTGACTGTGTGGGTCCTGGCCCTTCCCCAGAGTGAGAGCTTGCTGAGAGCAGGTAGCTTGTTCCTCTCATTCTGCTTGCACCATGTACCCAGGGCAGCATCCTGAATGAGAAGATAGTGAAGCTCAGGGAAATACCCACTTGCCTTCATGAACTCTAGTTCTAGTGTGTGTGGTTGGAGAAGAAGGTTTAGTTATCTAAAAACAGACCTGAATGAGATGTTCATTGTCATTTGTTCATGAGGTTCCCACGGTACAAAGGGAAGATGCCCAAGACTGCACTTGGTGTTGAGGCTGGGCTCTGGCTTGCACTCACCTCTGCAAGTTCACATGTTCCCATGCACCAGCAAGTGCAACTTACCCTGGCAGGATAATGCGAGTAACCCGGGGAATGATGCACCCCAGACAGGCAAACAGGAAGACAAGTGAATAGGAAGAGTGATTCCTTTCTTTCCCTACACCCCAAAGACAAGGCCTTTATGATAATGGTAGCAATTAGTAATGTTATTATCATTATAGCAGCATTATTTTTAGTTGCTCAGATAAGCTGATTGCCTCTAATGCCAACACCTAAGTCTTGCAGAAAAAGAAAACAGTACCTGGTCCCTGCCTGTGCAATGCACAAGCCAGGCCCACTGCCTGTGGATTCAGAGCTCTGCCCAGAGAATTCTGGAATCTGTTCATAGTAACTGGTGTTGGTAGCTCTCGGGGAGGACAAAGGGGCCTCCCTTGGTGTCCTCTCTCCCTCCCTCATACTCTCCTACTGAATCATTGCTATTAATATTGCAGGCACTATGCTGGACTCCTGGGAAAGAGGGTGAGGTAGGAAGGTAAACACAAGTGCTTGTCACCCCAGGACCCAATAGATATGCAAATAAGAAGGCACCGCTGTGTACTCGGAGCAACTGGGCAGATTTCCTTTGGGAGGCAGTGTTTGTGGCTGGTCTTATTGGCAGAGCAAGAGACTCCACCAGCTGGAGAAAAGCGTAGGCTAGCCCTTTCAGGCTAAACAAAACTTGCAGTTACAGGGTCAGGATCAGCCCACGGCAAGAGCAGCTGCAGGTGGAAAGAGGGATTTCACAGATGCCTGTCCGTGAGCCTGGGTAACTCTTGTGTGCCTTCGTGAGCATGAGCAGCTTGAGAAAGAAGAGGAAGTAAATGACCTCTGAAAGCCACCCAGCGGCCCGATGGCTCAGGCTTACACTCGTAGTCCGATTGCTACTCCAGATGTGGTCTGTGGGCCAGCAGCAGCGTATTAAATAAGTGAGAACTGATTAGAAAGGCCGTGTCTCAGGGTTCCCCCAAACCTCCGGATTCAACATGGTCTTGAGGGATTCGTATGCTCATGAGAGACTCATCCTGTGCCTTTTCACAGAACCATACGGAGGGGGTGTGTAGTAAGCATGGATCATAGAGGGTGTCTCTGATTAAGAGGATCTTTGCAGGCTGGAGAGATGGCTCAGGGGCCAGAGACCCTAGTTGCTTTTCCAGAAGACTCATTGATTCTCAGTACCCACATGGCAGCTCACAAAATCTGTAACTCCAGTTCCATTAGGTCCAATGCCTTCTTCTGGCTTTGTGGTTCAGGCAAAGCATTATTATACTTAAAATAATAATTTTTTAAAAAATAGGTGCTCTTTGGGAGAAACCATCAGAGAGGCTAAGGTGGGGTGCTAAGAAGACAGTGCACACATAAACATAAAGCCCCCCACCCCCACCCCACTGGTCTCCTGCTTGGTCTCATTGTTGCCCCTAGGCCACAAACACAATTACCATTGTGCATCCAATCATGCTATCTGCTAGGCATAAAAAGTTTCTGGAAGCTCAGGCTTGTGCTCCTACCGCTCACTGAGCTTCAGGTCCATGAGAGACTCAAGCAGCATATTTAATAAGAGTTAATGAGGCAACCAAGTAAGCACCTGGCACTGTGGTCGGCTTAAAGCAAAACTGTGCTTCACAAGGCCATCACATCCACAGGCTCCAAGTCCTTCCCAAGGTTCCAGGCTCACGCTGCACCCAAGCCAAACTGCAGGAGAGGTGAGCCACTGCTCCCTAAGACCTGTCCACCGTGTCCCTTGAAGTAGGCGCAGAACTTCCTTCAGTTAGCACTTTTTCCTGCTCACCCCTTTTCTTCCCTGGGGCTAACCCAACAAAAGCCCTGAGCATTTGCCCAAGGTAGGCTGTGGCCTTCTGGCCCAGGAGAGGCACTCCTAGGCAAACATGGCTGGATAGGTTGGAGCTAACACCTATTCTATTGCCCAGCTCCCCAGCTCTCCAGCCCTATTGCTCGAGGCCCAGAGCCTCAGAGTGGCTCCTGCATTCACACCTCACCTACCAGTACCAGTAACCCTCTCAGCAGCCATTGCTTGGATGCCCAGGCTCCTGTAGGGTCGGTAATTTTAATTAGATTTGTCTGCCCAGGGCAGTTTGGTTGTTCCAAACACATCAAGGAGTCCACATCTTATATCAATAAATATAATAAGACCCTTCCCATTCAGATTAGTGCTACTTTTTTGGAAGTCTTCCCTGTGGCCCCTTCTAGGACTATAGATGGAGGAAGATGGAGGAGGCTGCCCACCCCCACCGATACAGCCCCTGCTGACAGGCAGAGGGGCAGTGTGACAAAGGGAAGGGAGCCTGCCAGTGCCCCCAAGGTTTTATTTGTGTATAAGGATGTGTTAATGAAATGTATTGGTTCCCTTCTGATCTGGAGGCTGGGGGAGGGGTCGAGCAGAACTTGTCTTTAATTGGATCATACCAGAGCATCATCTGGGCTAATCAGCAAGGCAACCAGGAGCTCCGGCTCAGATTAATGATTTCAGTCTAATCCAAGCAGATCCCATGATTGGATACACATCCCG
The DNA here is from genome assembly GCF_000317375.1 of Microtus ochrogaster. Classification (NCBI taxonomy): domain Eukaryota; kingdom Metazoa; phylum Chordata; class Mammalia; order Rodentia; family Cricetidae; genus Microtus; species Microtus ochrogaster. Next base: position 30,549,780 of record NC_022012.1, on the reverse strand, counting down.
GGTAATTGTGTTTGTGGCCCAGGAGCAATGATGAGAGGGAATAAGAAGAGGGGAGGCGTGTGGAGTAGGAGGCTTTAGGTTTGGATGGTCCTCGGTTTTCTCAGCCCCCACCGCAACGCTGATGTTTCCTTCTTCCAGAGAAGTTCAAATGTAACTTGGACTGCAGCACCCCACCTGCCGCGCGGCTGAACAGTGGTCAGGTGTCGGGTGCAGCTTGAGACGGAGGGATTAGGAGGCAGAGCAGAGACGGGGCCGAGAGGGTGAGGTTAATCCAGCTTTCACTCCCCCTCCTCCCCTCCAGTCTCCTTCGCTCCCCTTTGAAGTGTGTGGGTTCCCATGGAAACCGCGATGTCCTGGGGAGCAGAAGAGTGGCAGGGAGCTAGGCTGGCCAGGTGCGAGGGTGGGGGAGGAGGGCGACTTTGTCGAGCATGCTCAGCTAAAGTCTGGGCAGCCTCTCCTTTGGTGGGAGACCCTCAGAGCTGTGACCCACGGGCAGCGCTGAAGTTACCTGTGATAAAGACGTGTGGGCCGGGGGCCCGGATAGGAGGAAAAGAGTAAAACGGTTGTGCTTCGCGTCCCCGTGGAAAAACACTAGAGGGTTAGCTGCAGGATCAGCCAGAGAGGGTGACTCCTCTTCTCTGCCCCGTCTTCCTTTGTGCCGTTACAATTAAATTAATTGGATTAACGTCTGGGATTAACATTCCCGTGCCCTCCACTCGCTAGACTGTTAACTCCATGAGGACAGGGTTGGGTCCCTGTCAATCTTGCTCATTGCTCTGTCCCCAACACTTCACACAAACTAACCTTAGCAATTTAGGCAAAGAGGGTGTTATAATACTTGTTGAGGGCACTAATTAAAAAGGTTAGACAGTGCCCCATAAATACACCACATCTTAGGTTGATGTGCTGGCAAGTGGCTGGGGCGGGGAGAGTCTAGTAGCATTTGCCAATTTCTGTGGTGTAAATGCTCCTTCCATGACCCACTCAAAAGGGCTACTGAAGGGTTGAAAGAGATACACAGGACTCAGTCTTGCCAGGGTGAAGTACAATCCCCACACGAGGAGCCAGATCACAGATGCACAGTCCCTATTTACAAATGGGGGATGGGAAATAATCCTCCATGCAGATTCTGTGGAGTAGCCTTCAAAGGCCTTGATCCTATCTTGGTTCTGTCCTCTTGGGTCTAACATGGAAATCTTAGTTTGCAGTGTTCTGTCTTTAATGACTTAATGCTTCAAAAAGTGCTGAGGGTGGAGTAAGCGGCCACCGTCTAAGGGCATAAGTACCATGGTGCTCCAACTGAACCCCGAGGCAGAGAGTTTTTCTCCTTTGGGGACTCTACACAATGCTTTTCGGTGCACTTGAGCCAGCCACCTCTCAGCATCCACCCTTGCCCAAGAGCCTTTGTGGGCTTCCCAGGGAGCAAACTCCAGAAGCCCTGCCTTCAACCATTCTCTTCGTCTCCTCTTTCTTTTCTCCTGTCTTAGAATCTTGGCTTTTGTATACAACGTACATGACTCTTCAGATCAGTTCCGGATCCCATGAGCCAATTAGCTGGGAGCTTCCACCCAGGTGTGCCCTACCACGCTGAGATCTCGTGCCAAGTCCAGCTGTCACTCAATAGAGCAAGGTGCATTCCTAAAGCGCTATGTATATTACGCTCTCGTTCCTCTTGCAGCCAGACTGGGTTCCTCTCAAATCTGCACCTGTCAGAGAAGGGAGGAAACAGGACAGCCGAGCAGCGTTCAGATCACTCCCATGAGACCATCCTAAAGGTCACCGAATCCCAAGCCTTGATCCTGACAGTCCTTTTAGCTAGAGGTGCAAATTCAGCCTAGCAACCCATGCTAGGCAGGGGAAATAGAAAAATGTTCTAGAAATAGATGTGGCGATAACTAACTTTGTCACCTTGGGTGAGTTAATCTCTCCGAGCCTCCATCTTCTCAACCGGAGAAAATAAAACACTAATAGCTAGGGTAAAGTTACGTAGCATTAGGTGACGCCCAGTGCAGAGGGCTGTGTGTATTCGGTGGCCTGGAGGGTCTTAAGTACCGGCCCAGCTCTGTGGCTTCGGCCTACTCAGTCTGAAACATTCGGTGATATAGGACAACAGCCTTGGCACCTGCCTGCTTCACACTCTGGCTCCACAACTGGGCACTAAGTCGTTCTATGTCCCGGCTTCCTCATCTGTAAATGGGAGCAAAAGTAATACTATCTTTTCGTCAGATTAGATTGGCACAGGCCAAGGCTTAGTAAAGAACCTGGGTAGGGGCAGGTGCTGAGGAGAGGCTCAAGAATAAGGTGCTCGCCGCTCAAGAATGGAGACCAGAGTTTGGATCAAAAAGAAAGACAGAGAGAGAGAGAGAGAGAGAGAGAGACAGAGACAGAGACAGAGACAGAAAGACAGAGACAGAGACAGACAGAGACAGACAGAGACAGAGACAGACAGAGGAAAGAGGGCAGTGCTTGTTTGTAACTGAGTGATGGGGTTGCTTGGGTAGGTGGATCCTGGGCACTCACTGGCCAGCCTGTTTAGGGTTCAGGGTCAGTAAGAGACCCTGACTCAAAAACTAAGGTGGGGAGGAACAAAAGAGATCTGCCATCTCCCTCTGGCTGCCAGGGGCAGGTCTACTCCCCCACACTAGAGCACAAGCACACCCCACATGCACATCTGGCAGGAGGTAAGCGGTCTCTCTAGGTGTCAGCTCTGGAAAACTGAAGCAAGCAGGGTCAGTAGGACAAGGAAGTCAAGGGCAGGGGCTACAGAGATGAGAGGGGGCTCCTGCTCACAACGCTATTCAATTAAGCATTTATTTAGTGTGCTGTGGGATGTAAAACATCGTATTGAGTCCTGAAGGCATTACAAAGGAGGAATGAACGGGGAGGGAGGAGAGTAGAGGCAGAAAGTAGCTGAAGGGTGAATCCTGCACCATAGCAAGGGCTCTAAAATGCATCCGAGTGTCTAACTTAGGCATGGGCCCTGTGAGGGAGAGTCACACTGGTTTTTCCGAGGGAGGCGAATCCTGAGAGAACTGTCCTTCCAGGGACTGGGCTGGGAGATGCTAGGAAGCCAGTGTCCCCTCAGTCAGGCTGGACAAGGGGGCAGGGGTCCTGTTGTGACTACCCCCTTCAGCAACTTCCTGGCCAGGGCCCTGGGAACTGCCACTTCCTAACGATGCGTCGCTGAGGGAATTTGTCCACCCTGTGACCAAAGAGTGTTTTGGCTACTACTAAGTGACCCCAGGGGTTAACTCTCTGTCCTCACTGGCACTCTGCTTGGTCATGCATGGAATGTGTTAGATAAGGTATAGCCCCAGAATGGCGTGAGAGAAACAGAGCCATTCCAAGGATGAAGTCGGGACCAGCTCTAGGCCAAGGCCTCTGAAGTACTAGGTACAAGGGACAGATGTTCCAGGCTGTGTCCTTGGCTAGGCTTTATGGGCTAGAAACTTGAGGGACTGTTCCCTGCTCTCTGAAGCAGCTGGGTTTACTGGCATGGGAAAGAAAATCTCAGCTAGTGGCTGTCATCGGGGGCTCCAGACTTCTGAAGCCATTATTTAGGAAGTGACACCAGGCTCTAGTTTCTCTGGTTGCAAGGAAAGCTCATTCTGTTCCCTCTCCACTGGCTTCTGAAGGCTCTCGGCCCAAACTTGGCTTCTGCACAGGTTCCTGGCAGGCCAGCAGGCTGTAACTGCCTCATTCTGGAGCAGTATGCCCAGAGATGGTAAGTCCTGGGCCTCCACCACTCACAGTCTTCATCTAGATAGAACTGAACTGTCTGCAGGCTGTGCCCATACCCCCACCAAGATGTAACTTACCCAGGAATCCAGAAGCCCGAAGAATTATTCTCACAAGGTCAAACAGTGTTAGATACACAGAGACCCCAGTGATCAGTGACTACAGCCTCTTTACAAAAGGGAACAGAGCCAGTACTGGGTCTCCCTAGTAGTGCAAATGAAGTGGGGTAGAGGAAGAGCATACTGGGGCTTTAGGGTGTCTTTCTCCAGTGGCTCCTTACCACGGTTCAACTGACCTAAACCCCCCTCCTTTAACCAATGGCCCTTTGCATTTGCTACACACTGATCCATTTCATGGTTATGTGAAAAGAACACAGAGCCAAGCTTGTCTCTTCCAAGTCTATTATTGGGTGAAATTACTGAACCTCTTCTGAAAGGCCATTCTACTCCATAGAGTAGACATCCAACGAGAAAAAACGGGGCTCTGTAAATGCTGAAGTGTGTCCCCACACGGAGAAGTGTTGTTAGCAGAGGATGTACTTCTGGAAACCTAGCTGAGAAAGCAGAGATTTCTTGTCCCGATGCTTAAGGATACACAGGACAGCTTGGTTTCTGAACCCAAGATACATAACATTCAAGGATGGTGGAATAAAGAAAGGAAAGAAGTGATCGAAAATTAGCATCTGGGGGTTGGAGAGATGGCTCAGTGGTTAAGAGCACTGACTGCTCTTCCAGAGGTCCTGAGTTCAAGTCCTAGCAAACACAAGGTGACTGTAATGAGATCTGGTGCTCTCTTCTGGCTTGCAGGCATACAGGCAAAACACTGTATAGATAATAAATAAATCTTAAAGAAAAAAAAGAAAGAAAATTAGCATCTGAGGCCCAGTGAGGTGACTCTGTGGTTAAAGGTGCTTGCTGCCAAACCTGACAACTTGAGTTCAGTCCTCAGATGCCCACGTGGTGGAAGGACGGAACCAACCCCTGCCAAGCTGTCCTTTGACTGTCCATGAGCACCTGCCCACATATAAATATATATAAACCACATACAAATAAATGAAATAGAAGTAAAAATAAAAGTAAAAAACTACCACGTGGGAGAAATGGAAGAGTTTAGCACTTGGGATTTGAATACCCAGATTTAAGTTTCAAATCACTTACTAGATGAAATTACTCAACCACACAGCGTGTGAGTTTGCTAATCAGTAGCATGGGTGTATAAAGGGCACAGGGGTGGGTTCTTTTTAACTGGACTAGTGCCACCAAATATGTGTGAATGTGCGTTCAGTCCCTGCCAGTGGCCAAGGTAGAGGGGACAGAGCTCCCTTCTCCACCTCTAACCCTGTCCTCTCCTGCAGTGTAACCTGTTTGTGAGCTGCCTGGTTTTCTGGTGACCGGGATAGACCCTCTGACTGCCACTCATTAGCTGCCTAATTTCAGGGAAAGCCGATTCTTCTCCGTGCCTGTTACCTCTGCTCTTCATGAAAGGGCTGGGCAGAAAGCCTATGTAAGGTTTTGTTTTTAGATTTTTGCTCTTGTAGACTAGACTTAACATCCACATTGTTGAGATTTCATATTGATTTTGGTTTTGATGTGCCAGCCCCCCCCCGTGTGTGTGTGTGTGTGTGTGTGTGTGTGTGTGTGTGTGTGTATAAGAACATGCGTGCGTGCGCACGCGTGCAGGAATTTGGCCTGCCTGGGTCCCACACTCACCGTCCACCCACCTGGGGGAAGAGAGCTGGGCTGCAGCCCAGGAACCCTAACAGATGCAGCTCCGATTTAGTAACAAGAAGCAGTCCTCTCCAAGGCAACGCAGGCGAACATACCGCCCACTGGGCAGGACTAAAAATAATCCTGCATGCTTTCAACGTCACACCTGAAGTAAAAATACATCCAACCAGGGGCTTCTGGCTTGTTCTCCCCACCCTGCTCTGTTCTCTCCATCTGGTGCTTTTGAAGTTGTGGGTGGAGAGTAGAGGCTGAACATGCACCTTTTTTCACACCCCACCCCAAGACCTTCCACCCCTCCCCACCCACATACCCCAGCAGAAGCAGGTCCTGTGGCAGCAGCCATGTCCACAAGCTGTCAGATGGCTAAATCTGACTCAGGCTTACCCGGTAACAACAGACTCTAAGCCAGAAAGAACGCCAAGCTCCTGTCTCAGAAATCTCATCTCTGTAGTTACTGCTTGTCTCATTTGAGTCTTCCCATTCATCGGTGGTCAGAGCCCTATTGATCCCCTGCTAGCTCCACTCTCTGTCTCTACACTCATTGGGAATTTAGGAAGTTATCAGGTCACAGACAGCAGTCGCTCACCTCGTGGGAAGGAAAATGGTTCCGTGTGCAGCAACTGTGGTTAGTAGAAGTCAACGTCATAGGGAAATAAGGAATTCTTACTAGTAGTACTTTTTTGACTAAAGGAAAATAAAGTTTTGGCCGGACCTAGTGGCTCATGACTTTAAGCTGAGATGAGAAGACTGTTGGAGTTCGAGGCCAGCCTGAGCTCCATCACAAGTGCAAAATCAGCCTGGGGCTCATACAAAACCCTGTCTCAATGACTCCAAAGCAACATAGAGAGCAGGAGATAGCACTGCCAAGAAGCTATTGTGACTGCTATCAGAGAGACATCAGAAAACAGTGTCCCTGACAGATGACATGCTGATAAGAACACATCGGAAAATTAGAACTAGCTCCTAGCCGTTAAAAGCACGATGTTGGGCTGGGGAGACACTTCAGCGGGATAAAGAGCTTGAGTTTGGCTATTCAACTTTCCATGGGAAAGCTGGGAGTAGCAATGCATGACTGTAACACCAGCACTGCGCTGGGATGGCGTGACAGGCTGGTCTCTGGGGGCTTGCTGGCCAGCCAGCCCCGCTCGATGATGAGCAGTAAGCTCAGCTCAACACATTGTGTCTCAAAGACCAGTGAAGATGGACAGAGGAAATTGATCTCTGTCCTCCATGTGTTCATTCAAAAGAGAAAGAAGCGAAGGAAGGAAAGGAGAGAGGGAGGAAGGAAGTTGGTTTTGCATTCTGAAAATGGCACGCCATCTCTCCCCCCTCTCTTTCTGAGTCTCTATTGAAATTAGCACATGGGCTCATTATCCAGGCAAATGAGTCATCAGACGAGGAAAAATAAATGGATGGAAGTGGATGGTATCGTTGTTGCTTTGCACAAGGGAGTCCACACACCTCCAGAGGGGCTAAATGAGTATTAACCGCTAGCTTACTCAGGGCCAAAGACTATCAGTCTTCATTTAATTATGCATGGAAGGGATTATCCCTGTTAAATAAAAGGGGAAACTGAGGCTCAGACACATTCTGTAACGTGCCCAAATGTCATGTTCCTGTCTGTCTCCAAAGTCTGTATTTGTTCCAAACTCCCCTGTTTCGCACTCTGAACCATGAGTGAAGTCATGAGAGAAACCCGAGAGTTTCCTGCAGTGACGATGAAAGAAGTGGACAGCCTGGTTGTTAGAGTGACTCATAGTGTCTTCACAGAAGAGAGGGTGTGTGGAGTTGGGTTCTGCCAACCAGTAGAAGGAATGCAGGGGTGGGAAGCACCGTGCAGAGTCAGAGCCTGGAGCAGTGCCTTCTGAAATATTGTCTCTGTGACCCCTGTGTTCTCTGGCCTGGGATACTAGCAATAAAGCATCACAATGCCAGCCCCTGGGTCGAGTTTCTGGGAAGGAAGGAAGGCCTTTGGCAGCCATGCGTGGCGATATGGGTAAGCGGTAGCTCTTGCCAGCCCCACCCTTAGTGTCCCACACCAGCTGGCCCTCTGGCCAACAGATTAGTGTCTTCTGGAGCAGGCTGACTCTGTCTGTGACTTTGGTCCTTCTAGATTGTTTCCACCCAGAAATATCTATTACGTATTATCCTTTCCACCCTCTGGTCACCATCCTGTTCTATCTGGGAAGGGCTGTGCCTAACTCTTCCCTTTGGAAGGAACCTGGGGCTCTAGGAGGATTGGGCAGTAAGCCTGGGCTCCCTCTGCCCATACCTCAGCAGGATGAATGTGGTTGGAAGGGATGGGGGTGGTACTGAGGGAGTCTGGAGGCTTCCAGGGTGGCCACGGGGGCCAGGAGGAGGTGAACAGCCCAATCAGGTGGCCACATTCTTGGCTGGACCCATAATTGAGGTCTGTAGCCTGGCCAAGGTCACATGAAAAAGAAGGGACAGGGGCTTGACAGGATTTATCTTCCAGAGAGAGCAAGGACGGTGCCTGGGAGCATCCCTGAGCTCCTCCAATCTGCACTGGCTTTTTCTGACTGTGTGTCTATTCTGACACTCTTGTTCTTCGTTTTTGACTCCCAGCCTCTCCCAAGCTGTTTGCATCGTTCCCCCACCCTGTCTCCCTGTTTCTATTCTTCACTAAGTAGGAAAAAAATGGTTTAAATTCAAAACAAAAGAAGCAGCACTGTCAAATTGCCTAAGGAGGAAGAAAGGGAAACGGGAAAGGACCCAGCTATCTTTTCTTGAGTCCTTTTCATAAAGAGACACGTGCTGCAGCCACAGAGGGGAACTCAGTCAGATTAGAGTGCCAGGAAAGTTGTGGTCTCCGTCCCGGGTCTTCACAAACTTTCAGGAAACTTTTCAGCCCCAATCTTTGCGAAGAACCTGCCTCAAAGTGGGAGGGGGGGGGCGTGAAAAGAATTTTGTGGATTCTCACCAGCTCTCGGAAGCCTTAGCGAGGTAGGGTAAGCAACTTCTGACCCTGAAAAAAAGCCTCTTGGTCTTGGCAGAGGGACTATCGTGATCCCAGGGGTCTCAGGCTTTCCTCGCTGAGAGGAGGGTGGGAACTTCTGCCAAAGGCTTCAGCCAGTACACGGTCCCTGTCTGATCTATCTGTTTTCCCTGGGGAGAGCAGTCCCACCCACCTAACCCCCCACTGGGCGCTCTTGACCAGCGTAGTTGGGTGATGTAGAAAACAGGAAGGCAGACGTGTCAGAAGTAATTAAACCAAACGATGACTTAAACCCCTGTAGAAATCAACACATCCGGTTTAATCACCTTCTTAAGCTCGCACAAGGCTGCAATCCTATGGAGAGAGCTTCTTTATTTCTTTGGATCGTTAACAGGAACTGCATACCTTGGGCTTGATTTGAGTTCGGATGCTCCTGGGGAGAGGTGATGAGGGTGGGGGTGGGGCCGGGGGCACGGAACAGAGAAAAGAAATAATAAAATGTTATTTGAGATCATCCCTTCTTCCCCTCTCCCAGGGACCAGCCTTGTCTCTCCCACCCTCCTGCCTCTGTCCATGCTCCCAGCACCCAGGCGGAGGCACAGTGCTGAATGTGCTAAATTAGGCCATTAGAGAAATTCATTTCTCTTTATTAGTCTGTGTCAAATCCTTTTTATTAGTGGCTGGAAACGACCTCTCTTCTGCAGTAAAATGTCATGCCGGTTCACTCCTTTTATTTGTTCTGCACTGACGAGGCTCAAACTCTCACTGAATTAGTGCAGTGAGATTTATTTCCTCCAAATTTTGAACGGCTTAAGAGAGATTGGGGTGGAAGGGGGCGGTCAGGAGGGAGGTGGCCTGTGGGGAGCCGACTTGGGAAGGGGTGGGGAGGGAGAAGGTGAGATCCTGTGGAGGTCAAATGTCCTCTGCTCTTTGGAAATAAAGTCTAATGACCATCTCTCATATCTTGTTCGTCTTCCGGGCCCTGGGGACTAAGTCCCCACCCTCGTGTTTCAAGCTTCTAAAGGGTTTGGTCCAGGGGCACATAGACCTGGACAGCAGAAGGGAGGGCTCCTTAAAACCTGTGTTTTTGAGCTGGGTGTGCAGCTCAGTAGTAAATCACTCGTCTGCTATGCATGAGACTCTAAGTTTGATTGCCAGCACCAAAAAGCAAACATCCTAGCTGGACAAACTGACATGCTAGAAGCCAAGGTCATATATATACATTAGGAAATTCTTCCCCTTATTCCATCCCCAGGGCCGTTTTCATCCCTGGTTGCTTAGATGTCAGTTGTCCTCTAAGCCTGAAGCAGAAGCTGCTGGGGAGGACCCCTCAATGGGGCCCAACAGGGGCTGTGACTTCACTTACCTGAGGATCAGGAAGAATAGCTTAGGAAATACAGTACAAAGCTTAGGCAGACACATGATGGACAAATGCAGAAGGGACAGTGGGCTCACCTGTAACTTCCCTGGGGACAGCCTTAGGGAAGCCCAAAGCCACAACTGCAGTCCTAATACCCATCAGGGCCACTGGTGGCTTGGACTGGTCCTGGAGGTAATGTTTTCTAACCATCCCCATGCAAGTAGGAGACTAGTTCACTGAGTGGTCTAGGAGAGCACATGGGATCCAAGGGTAACCCCGTTAGCCTGGCATGGCTCCTGAGGATGGGCTCCTGTGTTAGTGGGATGAGACAGTCACAGGAGCCTGGTGGGATAAGAGAAGGGAGGTTTGGGGTGCTGACAGTGCTGCTCAGCTCCCCAGCTCTGGTCAAGAGCAGGAGGCCAGGACAATCCCATGGACCTTAACCAACATAAAAAGAAAAATACCCCCAAAATGTGGCCCAGCAAGATGACTCAATGAGTTAAGGCATTTACTGACAAGCCTGGCGACCTGAGTTCAAGCCCCAGGGTTCCACAAAGTAGATGGAGGGGGTCAGCTCCTGCGAGTTGTCCTCTGACCTCAAACGAAAGAACGAGCAAGCAAATGAACGAACGAACAAACAAATAAATGAAATGAAAGAAGGAAAGAAAATACTATCAAACGAAACAAAAAGTCCCACGTGTGTCTCCCACAACCATTCTAGGGAGTCTGACACGTGCAAGTGTCACACAGCTACTCTGCAAAAGAGGGGGATATGGTTCCTCATTATGTTGGACGCCACTGCCTTCTGCCCCATCCCCACCCCTGCAAGCCTGGCTCTGTGGCCCTGTGGCTCTGGCCTGGGCCTACTAAGCATCTCATAGCCTGACACCTGAGCCGCGTTAGCTCTCCTCTCTGCCCCAATCACACTATCACACCTGACCGCATCACCCACCTCAGAGTTCCTTGCCTTCCTTCTCCCTGCTGAAAACACCTCTCCCTCAGCTCTCCGCATGGTTGCCCCTCATCATTCCAGGCTTAACTTAAATGTCACTTCCTCAGAGAGGCCCTCCCTGACCATTCTAAAGAAAGCTGCTTGCTCTACTCTGCAGAGGCAAGAGTAGGAGCAGAGGAAACCTGTGCTCGTAGCTGGGGCACTGAATCCCAGCAGGCCCCACCCTCCCACCCCACATGCCACTTATGCTGTGTACGCAGAAAACACAACTCTGCACGTGCATTACGTACAGGTAAGGCATATACTACCCTTGTGACATACAAAGTCAGGCCCCCAGCTGCATGTACACAACCCTATGTGCATATGTACTACATGAACGCAAAATCACATGCACACACAGTGAAACACGCATGCTGACATAGGACAAACACTTGCTCTACAGAGAGCCTGCACTCAACTCCCAGTCCACACACGTGCATACACACACACACACACACACACACACGCACACACGCACGCACACACTCTCTCCATTTGGCAGCTGCCCACCCTCCCTCCAGCCAGTGAGGAAGGAATATGCAGTGACCGCATGGCTGCTGTGGGTTGGGGCATGGGCTGCACCCCCACCACCTGGCACGATGCTTCGGATTATTAGTTCCTGGTAATTTAGTGCCCTTGTACAGAGTCGATTTGTGCCTTTCATTCCTAATTGATCTAGTGGCTGTTTAAATGGCAGCAGGCATCTGTTGAGAGTAGGAAGGTTCATAAGGCGCAATAATTCATAACACCGTCTGGAATTTGCCTTTCATGGCCCTCAGCTAAACCACTGCAGGGCTCTGCTTAAATTACAGCCACTGAGGCTTTCTTTGGTATTCCACTCAGGGCCAAGAGAATCTTGCATTAAACTGGGATCAGGTTAGATTAGACTATAATATGCTGCAGTATTGGAGGCTGCAAATGAAGACTTATACTGGAGTTTAACCCCTTCACCTCGTGTTCTCTTTGTCTTCAGCCGGGGAGCTAAAATTCACTCCATTGTTTTTCCCTGTCATCTCCTTGCTGGGTGCATTAGAGCTCCTGGCAATTCTGGGATGCCCGAGAGTGAACCTTAAATATTGGTCCTCTTTCTTGCGTACTCCAAGCCCAGTATACAGCCTGGGGGCCCAGTAGTTTATACACCAGCTTCTCTAAACACAGATCAGCTGGTCATCTGAAGTGGGAATAGATATCCCTTTATCCTCCCACCCCTCCTACACTTAAGTGGAGAGAGCGAGGCTGGGCAAGTATGATTTTATGAGGCTAAGCACTCCTGTCTGGGGTCCTGGGGTGGGACAGACATCAGGGCTTCCCTCAGCCCACTCAGTGATATTGAACATACTGTGCTGGCTAGAGGCTCGGTTCTGCTCCCAGTGTCTAGTCTCCTCAGGACTTATACTACGTTCCCCAATATGGTTGTCATTAGCCACATGTGACTATTTAAACTTGAATTAATTAAAATTCAATAAAATTAAAGATTCATCATCTTAGTCGCACTGGCCGTATTTCAAGTGCTCATTGGCCTCGAGTGGCTAGTGGTTCCTGTGTTAGATGGTGCAAACGGAAGACCATTTGCTTCACTGCAGAAAGTTCTGTAGGAAAGTGCTAGCCGGGCCTGTGGCAGAGGACCAGCGGGCAGATCCAGCACAGGTTCCTCTTCTTCCTCTCCCATGAAACAGTGCTGCATAGAAAAAAAAGAAGCAGATGTTGTGGTCTCAGGAGCCCGAGGAGAAAGATTCAAGATGTGCAGATGCTTTCTTAGAACAGGGGAATGGATTGGGGCTCTCTCCATGCCAGAGTCAACAGCCTAGGCACACATGGGAGTATGTGGTGCAGAAATAAGTGCGATGTGTGGTTATGTCTGCAAATAAGCATGCAAACATACAACATCTGTGTTCCACAAATGTCTGTGAGGACTCATATACTTCTGCCACACTCTGGATGTTCAGGAGTGAATGGATAGGTTTGATTCCTGATTACTGTCTAGGTAAGTAGGCAAATGAAACAAAAACTCAGAGGTTTGGGAGAGAGATATGGAGACAGTGGGTAGTCAAGGAAGCTTCTAGGAGGTGGTTATCTCTACACTAAGACCCACAGACCCATCTGATTAAACATTTATGCTCATATAAACGTACCTTAGAAACACACACGCACACACAACTTATTCATTGATTCCGTCTTGAGCGATTTATTAAGTGCCTTCTATGAGTATACATGGCAAGATTCTTAGATACAACAATCATTTACACAGAGACTGTCCTGGAGAAAAGCATAGAATGATACAAATAACCATTTAATTACAGCCATGCTAAGGATTTGGTGATGGAAGTGCAGGCAGATTTTACAAATGCAACTGGGATATTTGACGAAACTGAGTCTGCCAACAGACATGGGCATATGTGGATGAGTTTGGGGGCTCATATATTTCACCCAGTGTACACTTGCAAACACACAACCGTTTATACACATCTGTTACCCTCAGCTGGCTTCAGACTCTGTGTGTGTGTGTGTGTGTGTGTGTGTGTGTGTTTCTATAATGGGCATATGCAAGATGAAGTACTTAACCTAAATGGTGCTATGAATCTTTGCTTGCATGCCACTTAGTGCTAACATCCTCACCCAAGAACTCTCTAGATAGTTCCCACATTTCCTTCCTGCAATGGCACTGAGTCTGAAATGGACACCAATATCTTTGAAGAGTTATAACCTCTCCATGCAGTTTATCTGACCAAAGGGGAAAGGTAGGAGCCCTCGGAGGCCCCAGAAGTGGGTTCTCCATGCCAGGAAACAAAATATTGCCACCTTGGCAGACCTTGGGAACCGGGGACATTCTCAAGGAGTTGGACCCTGGGAAAAGGAGTGACGGAACACTGCTGGAAAGGGGGCCCCAGCAGCAGCCTGGTCTCTCTGTGCGCATGTGTGAGTTCTTAATGTCCCCACAGGCACCCTCTTTTCCCGCTTCTGACGCTGCTGTTTGAGAAATGTGAACAGGCCACCCAGGGCTCTGAGTGCATCACCTCCGCCAGCTTTGACGTGGACATCGAGAACTTTGTCCACCAGCAGGAGCAGGAACATAAACCCTTCTTCAGCGATGACCCGGAACTGGACAATCTGGTAAAGACCCTCTACCTTACATTCTGGCTGAAGTCTTCTGGTGCTCTGATCCCATCCCAAATCTCCTAAACGTGCTCCTTTCATTCACTAATCCAACAGAAAGTTGTGAGTGCCCATTGTGGAACCCACACTGTGCACACTGTTTCATGGTTGAGAATCAGTTCAGAGCATTTTTAACGAAGATTCTAGCAGCAAGCTCTGCTGCCTAAGCTTTCTCTGCCTCTACCTATGTGGTGCCAGCATCTGACCCCTGCTCCCTTACGGTTCAAACAAATGGAAAGTGGGGGACTGGCAGCTAGAACACCAAAGGTAGTTACACTGAGTCTGCATGGAGGACTGGCAGCCGTGGCAAAGGAGGCAGATGTATGAAGGAAGGTAAGCGGCGTGTTCGAGCTTGTCCACACAGGGAAAGACCTGGTCTTACTGGACACAGTAGATCATGCTCCCAAATAGTTTGCCACTCAGATAATCACGACATCCTGTAAAATACAAGTTCCTGGGCTGCACTAGGGAACTGTGATTCTGCTGATACAAAGGGATCCTGTGACTCTGCATTTTATATTTCCAAGGCAACTGCCATCATTAGTATCCATGGCTCCCGGGTTGGTTGGAATCTGAAGTTCTCATCTAGCCTGGGAGTTTTATGGAAGAGGTGGGCTGGAGAGTCAGTGTGCTGTCCATCATGGAGTGTGCTGGTCCCTCATAGAGTGTGCTGTCCATCATGGGGTGTGCTGAGAGCCAGTGTGCTGTCCATCATGG